>NC_069504.1:697828916-698128916 GCF_027579735.1 Bombina bombina | reverse complement strand
ATTATTGACTGATGAATACAAGTTGGACATTTTTGGGTCCAATTATTGACAATATGTGAGAAGAAGAGTTGGAGAGAGATGGAAGAATAATTGCTTGCATCCTTCAGTAAAACATGGTGGAGGGTCTGTTCTGGTTTTAGGCTGCATTTCTGCCAGTGGTGTTGGCGATATTGTCCAAATTGATGGGACCATGAATGCTGAAAAGTATAGAAAGGTTTTAATTCATCATGCCATTACTTCTGGAAAGTACCTGATTGGGAATGGTTTTATTTTTGAGCATGAAAATGATCCCAAGCATACTGTTAATGGAGACAAACTGCTGATAAAACTCCACAGGGTCCAGACCTGAATATTATAGAGGCAGTATAGGATCACCTGGACAGCGAAATAAATAAAAGACAACCTAAATCTAAAGAAGAACTCTGGGAAGTACTGAAAGAAGCCTGGTATAATAATAATGATTACTTCAGAAAATATCAGGACAGTCTCCCCAAAAGAGTTCAAGATGTACTTATTGCCAAGGGCGGTCACACTAAATACTTATTTTTACCCGAAGAAGCCATTTTGTTCTGTGATTTTTATATCTTGTGTACATATTTCCTGTATTTTCTTTATTGTATCTTAATAAAGAGACTGAAAAATAAATATGCATGGTCATTAAAACTTTGCTAAAACAACAAATCTAATGGTTGCTTAAGACTTTGGCACAGTACTGTATATATATATATATATATATATATATATATATATATGTGTGTGTATTTATATGTGTGTACATATGTATTTATGTATTTATATTTGTATTTATGTATGTATGTACAGACATATATACACATATAAACACATAAATACATATGCATATATATATATATATATATATATATATATATATATATATATATATATATATATATATAAGGGCATTGGAACACTGAAAACATGTAAAATCATATTTATGCAATATTCATATTTAATAATTTTCTGCACATCTCACAATATGGGCTATGTTTTTATAAATAGATATTCCAATATAATTATTTATTTAAATATATACAGTATATTGCCTGGGGTTAACTGCCTGGGACTCTGGGGATGCTACAGCTACCTGTGTGTGCTATTGAGCACCCAGGGCTGTGCATGTTGCAGGGTCACAGGGTGTGTACCCAGTCCAGTCTGAGATTGCAGTCCCCTTCCGTGTTTTGTATATGTCTAGGGAGATTACATAAGTCTATGCACCATTGACTTGTTCCCAGTTTATTTGATTGAGAGCTTGCATTGTTTGGCTGTTTTGGGAGAGACCTTAACGTGGTGCCTGGGCTTGTCCCATTTGACCAGATGCAGTAACTAACTCTTCCATTTTTGCTTTTAATCTTAGCTGAGAGCTTGTGAGTGCTGGACTTTCTCTGTGTGTTGTGTTAATTTGTTTTGTAATTTACCCTATGGGCCTTGCACCCAGACTTGGACTCTGGGAATGGTACAGCTACCTGTGAGTGCTATTTAGCACCCAGGGATGTGTACCTAGTCCAGTCTGAGAGTGCAGTCCCCTTCTGTGTTTTGTATATAGATAGATGGACAGATAGATATTTTACTAAAAAAACATTTGATATATAAATAGAACATATTCTTTTATGTGAAGAACATTGGTATGTGAAATATTCATATTTTCCTGTCAGGTTAGCACAATTGAGAATATACTTCTGGGTTTGTGTACAAGTAGAGTGTTAGAATTTTTTCCACTTTTTTCCTCTATTGACTACTATGAGAGAAAATGTTAACACAATCATGATATTCTAACTTTGACTTTTTTGTGCACATCTTGTTAGAATGGCAACTTGTAATGTGTAATAAGAGAGATACTGATGCGTGCAAAAAGCTTACTTCTAGCTGAGTTAGAAAGCGAGTGAGAGCTTAAAATACTGCTCCGAGGGGGGGCGAAGCCAACTCTAGTAATGGCAAGATGCATCTCAGTGGAGCTCTGGAGCTAAGCTTTGAATTTTTGGTCAATTCTCAAGTAAAATTGCATCCTACATGGGGTAACCGATATAGCAGCAAATAGATGACCTCCTTGAAGCTTCAGGTGGCTCCATGAACTGAGAATTGATCTATAAACCTAACCAGAGCCGGATAAGAAAGCCACGCGGTGGATTGCTACATAGAGATGGGAGCTATTATACGATCCTAGCCTGCCAGCTCCTCAGCCTTAGAAGTCAGCCCTGTGAGAACAGTAGATGGTGTGCCAAGGGCTACCGCATAACCCCCCCCCCCCCCGGCAAAGGGGATAAGGAGTACTGTGTTACTCTATAATCTGAAAGCACAGTGGGAGTTGCCACACGCACTATTGACTGAGTGTGCAACGTCCATCATAGGCATATACATCCTCAGCGGCTTTGACATCCCCACCAATCATGGACTTATCAACTCAGATCCTAGCTGAACTTAGTTCTATACTGGATAGACATCAAGCAAATCTTATTAATACCATAAGAGCCATCTCCAGCAGCCCTACTAATGCAGAACTTAATAAGGCCACAAGAATCAGGTCACAAGTTAACCCACCTTCAATGTCAAGAACCTGCAGGAGATCGTAAGGTGACATGCGTCACTGGTATTATTGTCATGACATATGTCTCTGACTGGATGAGACCAAATAAGAGATGCCATCTGACTAGTAACCACACGACTCATACTATACAACCTGAGTCCTCCATTAATACTAAGTGGGACTAAGCTCTCCCTGGTCTGGTACAAAGTGATGTTTGTGTCTGCTGTTCCTCTGGGGAAATATCTGCTGGCCACTGCAACGTGGGATCCAGGACTGGTGACTGCCGTAATATTGTACAAGCTGATACTGCCTCTCTCTTTGTAGTCCTGATAAATATTTTCAATGGGACCTTTCTGATATAGTGTTTGCAGGATCAGGTCTGGGGGGTTGCGGGATGTTAGGGATGTATAATACTGCTGTTCAGAGGGGTCTGATTCTATGGACACTTCAGGGGTAGTTAAACTTAGAAGGTCACAATAGACTTTTGAAGACCATTAAAAATCTAAGAAATGTCTACATATATATATGCTCTATTTTGTTACAAATATATTTACTTTATGCACCCAGAAAGTGTACTACTATTATCTTATAATCACCTAGGGAAGTTCTTTACTCTATGTACTTGTTTATAATAACATACAATGGATGATAACACCGTATATGAATGTCAGATTTAGAGCTAATATAGGCAAATAGCCCAGAAGCATTGCTAAATGTATAGGATACCTATCATTAGACATGGCTAATCCTACTGTCAGAAATAACAGCTATTATTACAGTCTCATATTTCTTTATGTTTATGCTAACAGTCTGATATATATTCTTTACCAGAGCCCTGGTGTTTTATAGAAAATATTGTTTGCTATCTGAGCCTACATGTCATTACTAATAACCTTATATGGGCAGGTGGCTATCGAGCTGCCAGGGGCCGGGGTGGCGGGATATTCTTTTACCCTATATGCTAAACTAGTGGAGGTTTACTATGTGGGTTCTTACCTTTCCTAAAAAGCTCTAAGAATATTAACCATCTATATATAAGACCCAATTAGCTAACTGTCCTTATAATAGCCATTTGTCTATATAGGAGGCTATTTAGAAGTAAACCCTATACTGTATAAAATAGTTATGACCTGTATATTACATTTACTACTGTTCCATAAATTAAATCCCAGTTAGTTATATCTACTCTCTTCCATATCAGACTACCCCACCTATCCTCCTTTGAAACAGTTGAGTTGAGACATTTTGCATATATTTAGTTGTATAGTGTTTAATCCCCTAAATATCAGAACCTAACTTCCCTTGATATGTGGCTGTTATCCTTATCTCAAATTGGCACCCACGTATAGTTATCAGCAGAAAAGTGTCTCCCACACATCTTATTACAACCTTCTAGAGTTAGGAATAGTTCAGTTATTTAATATGTTTTGATGTTTAGCAATTGCTAGATATATCCTATATTTCCTCTAAAGTCCAAGGGGCCGAATTATCAAGCTCCGAATGGAGCTTAATACCCCTGCTTATAGCAGTTATAAAGCAGCTGTTTAAAGACCGCTACTCTCCATAACTTGTCTGCCTGCTCTGAGGCTGCGGACATCAATCCGCCCGATCCTATATGAATCGGGCTGATTGACACCCACTGCTAGTGGCCGAGAATCTGCAGAGGGTGGCATTGCACAAGTAGTTCACTAGCTATGCTACATCATATCATGTCTGTCCACACTTTAATAAATAAGCCCCCAAAGATCCAAGAGCGACCATCTGTATCATTTGCGTTCCTCCATATGCAAGTTAGCTTTTCATGGGTTCATGAGTAACCCTTCGTTAAAAGGAAGGAATTAATAATCTTAAAAAAGAGGTTCCAATTTACTATTATTGCTTATGTGCTTGTTCCTTTTATACTATAACAACATTTAGCTACCATTATAGGAATGGTATATGTATATCTTCTATTGTTAAAATTCAGCACTGTTTGATGTGTTACTCACTGTCATTGTATAATACATACCTGTATTTTATAACAACCTCAATAAAAATGTAAAATAAAAAAAATAAAAAATACTGCTCCACTTGTAATTTGGCCCAGAATGTTTCAGCAACACTATCATCAGTCATGCAGAATTCTTAAAGGGACACTGAACCCAAAATGTTTCTTCCATGATTCAGATAGAGCATGACATTTTAATCAACTTTCTAATTTAATCCTATTATCAAATTTTATTAATTCTCTAGGTATCTTTATTTGAAATGCAAGAATGTAAGTTTAGATGCCGGCCCATTTTTGGTGAACAACCTGGGTTGTTCTTGCTGATTGGTGGATAATTTCATCCACCAATAAAAAAAGTGCTGTCCAGAGTACTGAACCAAAAAAAGCTTTGATACCTTCTTTTTCAAATAAAGATAGCAGGAGAATGAAGAAAAATTAATAATAGGAATAAATTAGAAAGTTGCTTAAAATTGCATGCTCTATCTGAATCACAAAATAAAACATTTGGGTTCAGTGTCCCTTTAAAGGCTTTATTCCCCTTTCTTGACTCGCTGTTGTTTTTTTCCATTGTAAACCTGCCAACATTGCCTTTTCTTTCTTCTTTACCGTTTTTCATTATTGCTTTTGTTGGTGTAGACTAGTTTTTTTTATTGTTTGTTCTGTAATGTTTTGAAGGTGCTTTCATGATAGCAGAATTCTTCAAAGTGTAGCTTGTTGTATATGCCAAGAGGTGAACACTAACAAGATACGTGTTGCTCTATTGACTATAATGATGTGTCAATAGCTACTTGTGAACAGTTTTCAAGCTGCGATGTTGAGGCAAACTTTTTATACGAGATATTAGGTTCGCAAATGAGTTTTATTGAATGTGGCTCAGTGAATGCTACATGTATTGAATCATAGTACCAAGCTTCATCCTTATATTAGAGATATGAAGAGATTGCATGAAATGCTGCATTATACTAGCACATTTCTTTCACTTTTCAGCCTTTGTAGATGACGCCTGGGATCAGCTGAATCATATAATACTTTTTAGATGGCTACATTAAATCTGCAACAGAGAAATTATAATCAATGTTGGCAGCTAAAGCAAAAGTAATAATTATAATGATACCATAAAACAAATGAAACAATTTCTGATGAGAGACAGACCTTTAAATACTCTGACAAATAAATGACATTGAAAAAACATCTGCTTACGAATTGGATATTTTTTTTACCTTTGGCAAACTTGCTGCTGTATTTTTGTTCTTGAAATTTCCTGCTTTTCAGTGGCAAGATTAGTAAAACAAATGACACCTCCTTCAGCAGAAAACTGACATTATGTTTTGTTTTTGCGTTACAGTTTTAAAGGACCAGTAAATACAATAGATTTTCGCAAACAACAATTGCATGATAAAAAGACAATGCGATAGCACAAAGGGGCCCATTTACCCATGTCTGATGGACATGATGCACTGTAGCATCCACCAGACATCGCTAAATGCAGACAGCATACGCTGTTGGTATTTAACATTGCACAAGCAGATCTAGTAAACTGCTTGTGCAATGCCGCCCCCTGCAGATTCGCGCAGGGGGTGCCAATCAACCCGATTGTAAAGGATTGGGCGGATTGCAGACCCCAGCCTCCGAGGATGCATATGAGTTAAAGGGCCATGATACCCAAATGTTGAAACACTTGAAAGTGATGCAGCATAGCTGTAAAAATCTGAAAATATCACTTGAACATCTCTATGTAAAAATGTCGTAAGTATTCACACCCCATTGTAAAGGACTTTAAGCAGCAAATCAGTATACCTGTCTTGGGGCAGGCAAGGGAGTGATCTTCATACACACTAATGTTATTTCCATATTCAATTTAAGGAAGTTTACTATGAAATCTCATGAGAGTTAAAGGGCCATAATACCCAAATGTTTAAACACTTGAAAGTGATGCAGTATAGCTGTAAAAAGCTGACTAGAAAATATCACCTGAACATCTCTATGTAAAAAAGAAAGATATTTTACCTCAAAAGTTTCTCAGTAGCCACATCCCATTGTAAAGGACTTCTAAGCAACAAATCAGTATCTCTGTCCCGGGATAGTGGAAGGAGCGAGCTTACGTGCACTCTCATCTTATTTCCCTATTCAGCTTAAGGAAGTTTACAATGAAATCTCATGAGAGTTAAGTCAAATCTCATGAGATCACAGTAAAAGAGTTCATGACCTAAGTACTGTTGATGCTGATTGGCTGCTGTTCAGTTCTTCCTTTTTTTTTTACCTGCAGCTGAGTATAACTTTTTACACAGAACTTACTCTGCTGAGCTGAGGAGATTGTGAGATAAAATATCTTCCTTTTTTACATAGAGTTGCTCAGGTGATATTTTCCTGTCAGCATTTTACAGTTATACTGCATCAGTTTCAAGTGATTTAGCATATGAGTATTATGTCCCTTTAAGTGAAATCTCATGAGATCACAGTAAAAGAGTTTATGACCTCAGCACTGTTGATGCTGATTGACTGCAGTTCATTTCTTCCTTTTTTTTTTACCTACATCTGGACAGCAGCTGAAGTATAACTTTTTACACAGCCCTTAGTCAGGTGAGCTAAGGAAGTTTTGAGGTAAAATATCTTCCTTTTTTACATACAGATGTTCAGGTGATATTTTCCTGTCAGCTTTTTACACTTATGCTGCATTACTTTCAAGTGATTTAGAAAATGAGTATTATGTCCCTTTAAGGAGCAGCGGTCTTAGGATTGCTGCTTCTTATCTCCTGTTTCCGGTGAGTCTGAAGGCTTGCACGGAAACAGGGGGAGCAGGGGCCATTCAACCCTTAATAATTCGGCCCCTTAGTCTAAACTTCAAATGAATAGTTTTTTTTTCTCACAAATTTCAAAGTTATGTCTATTTCTACTCCTCGTGTATCATGTGACAGCCATCAGCCAATCACAAATGCATATACATATATTCTGTGAATTCTTGCACATGCTCAGTAGGAGCTGGTGACTCAAAGGGGCCGATTTATCAAGCTTCGTAAGGAGCTGTATGCAGCTGTTTCCGGGCGAGCCTTCAGGCTCGCCGGAAACAGGAGTTAAGAAGCGGTGGTCTTAAGACTGAACTCGTCCGCAACCTCTGAGGCGGCGGACAGCAATCCGCCCGATCGCATACGATTGGGATGATTGACACCCCAGCTAGCGACCGGTTGGCCATGAATGTGCAGGGGGTGGCATTGTGCAATTATATATGCCGACAGCGTATGGTGTTGGCATTTATCGATGTGCGGCAGACATGTTCACTACAGCGGATCATGTCCATTCGCACTTTGATAAATCGTCCCCAAAAGGTGTAAATATAGAAAGACTGTGCACATTTTGTTAATGGAAGTAAATTTTAAAGTTGTTTAAATTTGACTTCAACGGTTGAGCCCTTATAACTTTTTTATGCATTTTTTTTTAAAATAATTTTTAATAGATGGTGTTATTATGAGTGTAACTTTACTTTGTAATGTATTTTTGATGTGTTTTATTACACTTTTTTGTTTTGTGAAACAGTTAACTAGAGCTCTGATGTCGCACTAACCCAACGAGCGTTTACTTAAATTGCGCTCAAGCGATCACTTTTACTTTTAACTTGTAAGACGAGCGAAAAACCTGATGTGCGCAAACACCCGCGATAAAACCCTTTTTCCTCGTGTGTAACTGTTAGCGCTCCACTCATAATCTAGCTCAAAAAGAGGAAACACGTAATCCTCTGGGGCAGGTGTACAGATAATATGTTTTCTGTGTGTAGGAAGACCTTTGTTGATGTTGATCATGTGTAAGGAGTGAATATGTTTGATGTGGTCAGATGTTATTTTGTGCCTATTGGAGCCAATTTTGTTTTTGAAAAGTGTAGAATATACATGTAGGATTAGATGATTGTTGAGAAGCAGTTTTTCTTAGAGACATAGAGGGCATGAAAGTATTAGTGTAACATAAACATATTGGGCCAAATTATGAGTGGAGCGCAAACGTATGTGAGAAAGCGATAAGGGGTTTATATTGCGAGTTTTTTACGCTCGTCAGGCTTATCACTCTTATTACGAGTTTAAAGTAAATGTGATTGCTTGAGTGCAATCATGATTTATGCTAGAATCATAACTGTGACTTCAGAGCTCTGGTTAACTGTTTCACTAACAGTTTGTGACATTACTGTGACATTATTCAAAGTGACTAATTTGTGCACATGCTAAACTTATCTAAATTTGAGCTTGTATTTGGAACGTTCTAATATCCTGCAGCAAATTGCTTGCTTTTAACTTGAGACATGCTGGGAATATGCATGCAGAATTATTGCATCCTTATCACTGCTTGCTGGGGGGGAAATTGGAATCACACAACCATCTTGTGACCTACCGTCAGTTCAGAGAATAAAGCATGATGCACCTTTAGGGCACACTTAAAATAAGGTTTTGTGCTTTGAGTATTATAACCAACAGGAAAATATACATGTAAAGAATATTTTGTTAAAGGGACATGGAACCCAAAATTTTGGCTTTTTAAGACATAACATACAATTTTAAACAACTTTCCAATATACTTCTATTATCAGTCGCTTCATTCTCTTTGTATCCTTTGTCGAAGGAGCAACAATAGACTACTGGGAGCTAGCAGAACTCACTGGCTGAGCCAATGAAAAGAGGCATATATGCGCAATCACCAATCAAATTAGATAATAGAAGTAAATTTGAACGTTGTTTAAAATTGCATAATTTTATAATTAAAGTTTATTTTTACTTTACTGTCCCTTTAATATTTTTTTGTCTTTGTCTTGATATGTCATTCTGCCATACAATACAGACAGATTAAATTTGCATTATATCTGAGCTGTTTGGGTTTGTCATGCTTTTGGGCAAAGTGTTGTAATGAAAACTAAGAAGTTCCTGGTTTGAGGAGCCAGAGAACAGCCAATCTCACACAATGTCAGGAACTGAGGAGGAAATAAAGGAAGGATAGACCCATATGCTGTGAGGTAGCGTGCGTCATAACAAAGCTTTTATAAATATCCTCAAGGCTTTGAGAGGTGAGAGAAGTTAGAATTTAACAGGGGCAAGGCTCTTCCGCATAGGATTGCTCCCCATCTGCTAAGAGAAGAAAGTGTCAAGAGAGGGCTTCCTGCAATTATTGTGCCAAAGAAATATATCCTCATAGTCAGCAAATCTACTTCTAATGAAAATGTTTTCCCCACTATATATAAATATATAAACTGCAGTGGGCCAGCACTCACAAATTCAAATTGCAGCCACCAAGAGGCCTATTTATCAAAGGTCTGTCGGACCTGATCCGACAGTGCAGATCAGGTGCGCCAGACCTCGCTGAATGCGGAGAGCAATACGCTCTCCATATTCAGCATTGCACCAGCAGCTCTTGCGAGCTGCTAGTGCAACGCCGCCCCCTGCTGACTCGTGGCCAATCAGCCGCCAGCAGGGGGTGTCTATCAACCCAATCGTACTCGATCGGGTTGAATTGTGGCGATCTCTGTCCGCCTCATCAGAGCAGGCGGACAGGTTATGGAGGTTATTTGCGTTTCTGTCGAGTCTGAAGACTCGCCAGAAACACGGGCCCTCAAGCTCCATTCAGAGCTTGATAAATGGGCCTCCAAGGGTAATTCCAAGTGTACAAATAGTCAGGAAAAATGGATGCACTCTCCAGGATTTGTATTTTCGTCACTCCTTTATTGGTAACGTTTTGGGGTTTAACTCCCCCTTCATCTGACACCTCAAAAGGATATATGCTCCAAAGATTTGTTAAAGGGACTGTGAAATCAAAATTAAACTTACATGGATTGGATAGAGCATGACATTTTAGACACCTTTACAATTTACTTCTATTATTGATTTTGCTTAGTTCTCTTTGTATCCTTTGTGAAAGAGTAATCCTAGGTGTGCACAGGGGCATGCACGTGTTTTTAGCCATCTGGCGACAGTGTTTGTAACATTGTTTGTAGCAATGTTATTTATACATAGTTGCAGATACTGCTGCTATAGACTGCTAAAAAATACGTGCACACTCCTGAGCATCTATCAGCCTACCTAGCTTTACTCTTCAACAAAAGATACCAACAGAAATTGAGCAAATTTCATAGTAGAGGTAAATTGAAAAGTTGTTTCAAATTGCATTCTCTATCTAAATTATGAATATTTAATTTTGACTTTACTGTCCCGTTAAATGTATTACATATAAAAGATCCCTGGTTGTCTAGCAAGGGAGCAGGGCCCCTACCTATGTAATTAAAATTATTCTGTGCCTTATCACTTCTTACTTATATAGGTTACTTTAACCCCTTAACGACCAAGGACGTACGCCACACGTCCTCTAAAAAAATACACTTAATGACCGAGGACGTGTGGCGTACGTCCTTGGTCTGGAAAGCAGCTGGAAGCGATCCTGCTCGCTTCCAGCTGCTTTCCGGTTATTGCAGTGATGCCTCAACATCGAGGCATCCTGCAATAACCCCCCTTGGCCATCCGATGCAGAGAGAGCCACTCTGTGGCCCTCTCTGTACCGGACATCGATGGCCGGTTTCGTTGGTGGGTGGGAGCCAGTCTGGGAGGCGGGTGGGCGGCCATCGATGGGCTGTATCATGTGGAGGGGGGGCGGGATCGTGGGCGGGATCGAGGGTGCGCGCGCGGGCGCGCGCAGGGGTAGGAAGCGGGTGGGAACCGCTACACTACAGAAAAGTGATGGGATTAAAGTGGCAGTGATTGCCAAATTTATTTACATATATGTGAATCTAAGAGATCTGGGAGGGGTGGTGGGTTGGTCTTTTGGGGGGGGGCAAGCTACACTACAGAAAATCATTAAAAAAATAAAAATAAAAACATATTTTACTATAAACTGGGTACTGGCAGACAGCTGCCAGTACCAAAGATGGCTACTAATAAGTTAGAGGGGGATGGGTAAAGAGCTGTTTGGGGGGTATCAGGGAGGTTGGTGGCTAAGGGGGGATCCTCCAGAGCAGCATATGTAAGTATGCCTTTTTTTTTTATTTATTTTTTATCAAGGATAGCTTTTTTTTTAGTACTGGCAGACTTTCTGCCAGTACTTAACATGGCGGGGACAATTGTGGGGTGGGGGAGGGAAGAGAGCTGTTTGGGAGGGATCAGGGGGTGTAATGTGTCAGGTGGGAGGCTGATCTCTACACTAAAGCTAAAATTAACCCTGCAAGCTCCCTACATGCTACCTAATTAACCCCTTCACTGCTAGCCATAATACACATGTGATGCGCAGCGGCATTTAGCGGCCTTCTAATTACCAAAAAGCAACGCCAAAGCCATGTATGTCTGCTATTTCTCAACAAAGGGGATCCTAGAGAAGCATTTACAACCATTTGTGCCATAATTGCACAAGCTGTTTGTAAATGATTTCAGTGAGAAACCTAAAATTGTGAAAAATTTTACTTTTTTTTTTTATTTAATCGCATTTGGCGTTGAAATGGTGGCATGAAATATACCAAAATGGGCCTAGATCAATACTTAGGGTTGTCTACTACACTACAATAAAGCTAAAATTAACCCTACAAGCTCCCTACATGCTCCCTAATTAACCCCTTCATTGCTGGGCATAATACACGTGTGGTGCGCAGTGGCATTTAGCGGCCTTCTAATTACCAAAAAGCAACACCAAATCCATATATGTCTGCTATTTATGAAAAAAGGGATTCCAGAGAAGCATTTACAACCATTTGTGTCATAATTGCACGAGCTGTTTGTAAATAAATTCAGTGAGAAACCTAAAGTTTGTAACAAAATGTGTGAAAAAGTGAACAATTTTTTTTATTTGATCGCATTTGGCGGTGAAATGGTGGCATGAAATATACCAAAATGGGCCTAGATCAATACTTTGGGATGTCTTCTAAAAAAAAATATATACATGTCAAGGGATATTCAGGGATTCCTGGAAGATATCAGTGTTCCAATGTAACTAGCGCTAAGTTTGAAAAAAAGTGGTTTGGAAATAGCAAAGTGCTTCTTGTATTTATTGCCCTATAACTTACAAAAAAAGCAAAGAACATGTAAACATTGGGTATTTCTAAACTCAGGACAAAATTTGGAAACTATTTAGCATGGGTGTTTTTTGGTGGTTGTAGATGTGTAACAGGTTTTGGGGGTCAAAGTTAGAAAAAGTGTGTTTTTTTCCATTTTTTTCCTCATATTTTATATTTTTTTTATAGTAAATTATAAGATATGATGAAAATAATGGTATCTTTAGAAAGTCCATTTAATGGCGAGAAAAACGGTATATAATATGTGTGGGTACAGTAAATGAGTAAGAGGAAAATTACAGCTAAACACAAACACCACAGAAATGTAAAAATAGCCTTGGTCCCAAACGGACAGAAAATGGAAAAGTGCTCTGGTCACTAAGGGGTTAAAAGAAAGGTGTGTCAACCAGTAAACGTATAACATTGAAAGTTCCACTACAGACACAAAAAGGAAAAAATAAAGTTAAAATTAAACTTTAATGATTCACAGTATGCAACTTTAAACAATTTTACTTGTAATCAAATTTGCTTTGTTCTATTGGCATCCTTTGTTGAAGAGTAGGCTCAAGAGCAGCAATGCACTTATGAGAGCAAGCTGAACACACTAGGTGAGCCATTGAGAAGACACATATATTGTATGTGCAACCTCCAATCAGCAGCTAGCTCCCAGAAGTACATTGCTGCTCTTGTACCTACCTAGGTAAGCTCTTCAACAAAGGATATAAAAGCAAAGCACATTTCATGGTAGAAGTAAAATGAAAGGTTGTATAATTTGTATAAAATTGCTTGCTCTTTCTGAATTATAAAAGTTTAATTTTGACTTTACTGAATTAAAAACACTGACTTTGAAAATGTATGCCTCTCTACGTCCATGTTTTTTTCTTCTAAAACTTATGGAACCCTAAAGAGTGAGAGCTCCGAATATTTTCTATTATTATTCAATTATTTAAATACATAACTAGATTATGGCCAATATAATAGATATCTACAAATAAAGGTAGCCTATTTTGAACAAAAATAAGAGATAGAAATGTGATATATTGCAGTAAAACATAGCATACACAGTAGTGGCCTTTATTACCCATTCCCCAGTTTTGCACAACCAACATACAGCTAGATTACGAGTTTTGAGCGCTACAGAGAAATTAACGAACGCCACAAAAGTTACGTTATTTAATTTTTTATAGAGCTGCTATTACAAGTTTGCAAACATACGCCTTTAGCGTGCGATATGGCTGCGTTGAGCTCCATACTACACCCAAAACAAGCGCTGTGTTTGACGTGCTCATGCACGATTTCCCCATAGACATCAATGGGAAGAGCTGGCAAAAAAAAAAGCCTATCACCTGCGATCACAGAAACAAAAGTTCCGTAATGAAGCCCCATTGATGTCTATGGGGAAATTAAAATACCGTTTAAACCTAACACCCTAACATAAACCCTACGTCTAAACACCCCTAATCTACTGCCCCTGACATCACTGACACCTACCTACAGTTATTAACCCCTAATCTGCCGCTCCCGATATGGTCACTGCCGAAATAAAATGATTAACCCCTAATTTGCCGCTCCCGATATCGCTGACACTATACTACATTTATTAACCCCTAAACCACCAGCCCCCCACATCACAACAAGCAAAATTAAACTATATTAACCCCTAACGTAACCCTAACCCTAACACCCCATAACTTTAACATAATACAAATATAGCTAAATTAAATTTACAATTATTAACTAAATAAACATATTAGCCCCTAAACCACCAGCCCCCCACATCGCAATAAGCTAAATTAAACTATATTAACCCCTAACCCTAACATAACCCTAACCCTAACACCCCCTAACTTTAACATAATAAAAATATAGCTAAATTAAAATTACAATTATTAACTAAATAAACCTATTAACCCCTAATCCGCCAGCCCCCCCACATCGCAACAAGCTAAATTAAAATATTAACCCCTAACCCTAAACCTAACCCTAACACCCCCTAACTTAAATTTACAATTATTAACTAAATAATTCCTATTTAAAACTAAATACCTGTGAAATAAAACCTAAGCTAACTACAATATAACTAATAGTTCTTTTTAGTTCTTTTTATTTTTGATAATTTGTTTGTTATTTGTCGTAATTTAATGGGTTTTTTTTTGTAATTTAGTTAGTTTTTATTTTTTGTAGGTAGATACTTTTTGTAATTTTTAGAGTAGTGTTAGGATTTTTTATTGGTAGTTTAGTTTTATTTAATTTAATTGGTAGTTAGTTTAATTTTAGTTTAATAATTATAATAGTTTAATTGTTAGTTTAAATTTTTTTTTTTAAATTTGACAGGTAAGTTTTAATTTAATTTAAGATAGGGAAATTGTAATTTTGATATAAAGTTAGGTGGTCATTATGTTTAGGGGTTACTAGTTTAAATTAGTTTATTTCATTGTGGGGGGTTTTCGCTTTAGGGGTTAATAGTTTATTTTAGTATATTTTGTTGTGGAGGGCTGCGGTTTAGGGGTTAATAGGTTTATTATAGCGGCGGTGTGGGCGGAGGGCAGATTAGGGGTTAATAATATTTAAATAGTGCTTGCGATGTGGGAGGGCGGCGGTTTAGGGGTTAATAACTTTAGTATAGTGGTGACGATGTCTGGGAGTGGTGGAATAGGGGTTAATAAAAAAATGTAGTGGCGCCGATGTCTGGAGCAGCAGAATAGGGGTTAATAAATGTATTATAGTGTTTGTGATGCAGGAGGGCCTCGGTTTAGGGGTTAATAGGTAGTTTATGGGTGTTAGTGTACTTTGTAACACTTAAGTTATGAGTTTTATGTTACAGCTTTGTAACGTAAAACTCATAACTACTGACTTTAGATGGCGGTACAGATCTTGTAATTTTAAGCTGTAACGCTCACTTTTTAGCGTCACCGCAAAACTCGTAATACCGGCGCTATGGGAATCCCATGAAAATACGTCATTTTTTCGTGTGCGGGACTGACGTTGCGTTACAGGCTAAAAGGTGAGCGGTACACCTATACTGACAAGACTTGTAATAGCGGTGGTGCTGTTTTAACGCTGAAAATGCCATATTTTCAGCGTTACAAGCCGCAATACAAAACTTGTAATCTAGCTGAATGTTATAATAATATACTGTTTACCTCTGTGATTACCTTGTATCTTATGATATGACTTTCTATTTAATATCTATTGACTTGCATTTTAGCCAATTAGTGCAGTGTCAGCCACAACTCCATGGGCATAAGCACAATGTTATCTATATGGCCCACATGAACTAGCAGTCTCTTGTTGTGAAAAGCAAATAAAAAAAGCATCTGATAAGAAGCTGTCTATAGTTGCTTAGAAAAAGGCAGAAATTAAGAGGTTTAAATGTTATAAAGTATATTAAAGGGACAGTCTAGGCCAAAATAAACTTTCATGATTCAGATAGAGCATGTAATTTTAAAAAAAAAATTCCAATTTACTTTTATCACTAATTTTGCTTTGTTCTTTGGTATTCTTAGTTGAAAGCTTAACCTAGGAGGTTCATATGCTAATTTCTTAGACATTGAAGGCCACCTCTTTTCAGAATGCATTTTAACAGTTTTTCACCACTAGAGGGTGTTAGTTCACGTATTTCATATAGATAACACTGTGCTCGTGCACGTGAAGTTATCTGGGAGCAGGCACTGATTGGCTAAACTGCAAGTCTGTCAAAAGAACTGAAATAAAGGGGCAGTTTGCAGAGGCTTAGATACAAGATAATCACAGAGGTTAAAAGTATATTATTATAACTGTGTTGGTTATGCAAAACTGGGGAATGGGTAATAAAGGGATAATCTATCTTTTAAAACAATAAAAATTCTGGTGTAGACTGTCCCTTTAATATAACAATGTTGGTTGTGAAAGCTGGGGACTGGGTAGTAAAGGCAATATCTATCTTTTTAAACAACAACAATTTTGATGTAGGCTGTCACTTTAACAAATGCAGCAAGAAAAATACACAAGCCTTTAAATAAAGCCTGTTAATGAGTTCTAAAGTAGCAGTGTCTCTCTGGTTAGAAATAATCCCACTCGATGTCTAAAGGGCTAAATTGTCACTGTAAAATAGCAAGTTTATCAGACAAAACTGTTGAAGTAGCGTAAACAGCAGGAGAGTGATTAAGAGAAGGACATGATATTGATTCACAATAGGAGTCTATTGAGTTGACACAGATGAACTTTAGAAAACTATTAAATGTGGCTGGATATAAGAAATCTGTTACAAGAGGGATATTGTAAGCTTATCAGAATATTGTAAGGATTACATCACATTATTATGTTTTTTTACAGAATTTAATACCAAAACTGCCAGAAATGAGGGAATAGCTGTCATATTTCAGCAATTATATAAGGAGAAATATATGAAAACAATTAGGGCCACATGCGACTTCTAGACTTATGAACTACATCAAATTCAAATATTACAGTATCAGTGCTTACCACTGATATGGACCCATAAGGCTTTGTACTATATACAGTATGGATCTGCTATGAAAAGAGTATATTTAAAAAGACTATAACCCTTCAATAAAAGTTTCCAACAGCCTTAAAGGGACATTAAAGTCAAAATTTAACTTTTATGGGTCAGAACATGCAAATTTAAGAACCTTTCAATTTACTTTGTTTCTTGGTATCCTCTGTTAAAAGGCACACCTAGCAGCAATGCACTATTGTGAGCTAGCTGGTGGCTACACACATATGCCTCTTGTCATCTGCTCACTAGATGTATGCAACTAGGTCCCATGAATGAACTGCTGTTCTGAAGCTAATTTTAACTATGTGTTTAATCCATTTGAAAGCAGTTAACAGCTTTATCCAATGCAGGAGCATGCTACATTTAGGTGAACAGCGCATTTGTGTGCGTTGTGATTTGAGTACAAACCGGCAATATGGTTTTTTTTAAAAAAAGCACAGCGTCATACAGGAGAGATTTCAGATGTGAAGATTGGACTTTTGGGGCCATACATATAGAGAAAATATTAATTTTAAAGGATAAGAGACTCATTGTGGTTATTAAATGTGTGCAAACTACACAATTATAGGGGGGGGATATTAATTTACTGTACCTTTAATTAGTTCAAAGACTAGCCTTAAGCTTATCACAGGCCCTCTTGACGTTCCCCACAATTTGTCTTTACCACCTGTAATGGAAGATTTTTCCATGACTCCACCACTCTTTCTGTGAAGAAGTGCGTCTGCAAATTACTCTTAAACCTTCTTCTACCTTTCAAATATATCCCTGTGGGTCTTAGGTAATTATATACTAATTATTGAAGTTCAGATATTTGGTTTTCCATATTACTCACCAACCATTTAGCTTTCTACAGAAGAATAATCTTTACTGTAGTGTATTCCCCTTTACACATCTGTCAACTCTCTACCTCTCCATTTCGTCGCCCTTCCTCAGTCCTGCCCTATGTGCTTTTATTTTATTTTTTTAAATCGGCTATCAGATACAATTATTTCTCTAACTGCAAAATAGTTACAGCAAAATATGGCAGCCATGATAATAATGTGACTTATTGATGCCACCTGTGCAAAAGTGTCACAGGAAATATTGCCATTGGGTATCTTCTATTTGCATCCATTTTCGGCCTTCTCTGGCATCACAAATCTAAAATGCTGTTTTATATGAGTTATGTTTTATATGGTTTTGAATTTTCTTTATTTTCTGTTGAGGACGTCTGACAGATATTTTTAGAAGAACCATTACTACTTTACTTTGTCTGCCTTTTGTTGTAACATGCTGCCCTCTACAACTTTCTAAAAGAATGTACAATAGGTACATTTAGAAGGTAATTGTAAAATGTAATAACTATATTCTGTGTTGGCCAAAATGCTCTGGTCCAGTGTATTTTAGTTTATTATTTTTTTGAAGAAAAACTGCAGTTTTTTTGTTTTGTTTAGTTCAGTAGAATATAAAGGATAATAATTTGAAATTAAATTTCAATAATAAATTTGAATTTAAATGTTCAGGTTTTTCTTTTGTTGAAGTATAAAGTATGCTAAGTAAAATTGTCCAATTAAATTAATGTATTTTTTTCTTCTTTTTATTGAACTGGTGTGAGATTATGTAAATGTTATAATTCTGTTTATTTGAGGCAAATAGTTTTAAAATATGGGAAATTCCAATTTAGATCCAATTGAGTTTAACTAATAGTAATAAATTAAGGTGTATATTGTGGAATGTTCTAGTTATTTATTTATTTGCAAATTTGTTAACTACTTTTTGATTAGGATAATTGGGCTCTTAAGAATTTGTTATCATATTGATTATGCTGGAAACTTGTAAGTCTATAATATGATTGTAAGCTAACAATTCTTGTTACTGCCAATTAGAGCTGATTAATTATAATTATTGGTTCTGCCAATTACTTGTTTGTGACTTTACTAATGTAATAAAAAAAAAATATCCTTTTGAATGTGTTTTTGCTTGGAATTTAAATACTGTATTTATGCCTGACTGCTATGCTGTATTTGTTAACATAATTACAATTACGTTTTATTTTTTTATCTAATTGTTCTGAAAATATTGTTTGTTATTTATGGATTTAAAGTGCCATAGGTCTTTACGATACTGCCTTTGGTCATCTTTTTTTCTGTTATTGTTTTTATAGTGCACCAATACATCTGATTTGACTTTTGAAGCATCCTGACTTTAGACTTTTTGTTTTGGGACTTATGGTGAGCAGGAACCTTTCTACTCGTTTGTCTTTAAGATACAAGTGTCATATTGATCTTGACATTAACCCCTGACTGCCACAGTACTACCTCTGCAATAAAGTCCAAAGTAATTAACGCTTCTTCTGCTGGAATACTCTCACCACATTACTCTGCAACTAATTTAATATCCTACCCCAATACCACCTAATTAATTATTCAAGTATTTTCCCTAATACCTCCACCCTGATAATCACCAGGTAAGTAACTCCACCACCACTAGAATCTGTATAAATTAATACCCCTCCTATATAATTTTCCCTACACACAGCTGGACCATCCCATATGCAAGATCCCAACGTTAAATAACAACCTCGCCACCGAAAAATACTTACCAGAAAGACTCTGTGTAACCTGTTTTGTGGCGCTGCTTCTGCTAAGCTCAATATCAACTACATGGGAGCAATGCATGGAACTTGCAAGGTGCCCAATTACTAAATGTGCCCATTTAGTGATCCCTGGTGTATTCTGCCCAGGGACCTCCATTTCATCCCTACAATCCCCACTAAAATATGAATCCCTCCTTTATCCCTGATTGCAATTGTTTCTTCAGTCCTGATGGAAGGCTCAGTAGTCACACAAAAAATATAGGGCTTTTCTATCTTGATGCCCCCCCCCCATTTCTGAACTTATTTGGTAATCAATTTCATTCCTCATAAACATGTTTAATTATGCATAATTAAACAAAATAGCAATACGCTTTAATTTTTTTTTAATTATTATATTATTATTTCATTTCCTAAAAAAACCCTTAAAGGAACAGTCAAGTTAAATTAAACATTTCATGATTACATTTTTTCAATTTTAAACAACTTTCCAATATACTTTTATCACATAATTTGTTTTGCTTTGTTATTTTGGTATTCTTTGTTGAAAGCTAAACCTAAGTAGGCTCATATGCTAATTTTTAAGCCCTTGAAGACCGCCTCTTATCTCATTGCTGTTTTTCACAGATAGACAGCGCTAGTTCATGTGTGTCATATAGATAACATTGTGCTCATTCCCGTATGAGTCAGCACTGATTGGCTAAAATGCATGTCTGACAAAATAACTGAGACAAGGGGGGGGGGGCAATCTGCAGAGGCTTAGATACAAGGCAATCACAGAGATTAAAAGTGTATTAATAGAACAGTAAGAACAGTATTGGTTATGCAAAACTGGGGAATGAATAATAAAGAGATTATCTATATTTTTAAAAAAGATAAAAAAAACTTCAAGTAGGCTGTCCCTTTAACACTCTATGTTAAATGTGCTGCATGGTGATTGGTTGATATGCACAAGAACTTGTTTATACATTTCCTTAATTGGACACAGTAAAGGAAGTAAGATAAACAACATTCAAGGGGCTTTTCCGGGGGTGTGACTGCAAAACTACATATTTTTCAAACTGAAAATCTTTTTTTTTATAATTTACCTATCAAAAATATATATTTCTTTTAAGTAGATAACCCAAGGTCATTTTGGTGTATTTCATGCCACCAATTTCCCGCCAAATGCAATCAAATAAAAAAAACATTAACTTTTCATAAACTTTGGGTTTCTCACTGAATTTTTTTACATACAGCTTGGGCAATCCTGTCACAAATGGTTGTAAATGCTTCTTTGGGATCCCCTCTGTTCAGAAACAGACATATATGGCTTTGCCTTTACTTTTTGTTAAATAGAAGGTCGCTAATTGCAGCTCCGGCTAGAAAAAAACACCCTGGGTGTTAGGGGGCGCACTGAATAACAATAACATCTATAATAATCTAATTCACAAAGGCAAGAGTCACAATTTTAGAACTAATGTCCCAATAATTCTTATAAACAGTTCATATGTTCCACCAAGGTCGTTCTTCTTTGGGTTAAAAGACTCCACCTTCCACTCTGAAAAACCGAGATAGAAGGCGCCTTCTAGTGCAATACTGTAATATGCAGCTCCAGACAATTTCAGTTCATAAACATATGTATTTACAAAGCCAGCAGCACTCAGTTGTGCTGATTCACACAGTCTGGTAATTTTCAGTTTCCCAGCTCACTAATTCCAGGTAGGGGTAGCTTTTGTTTGCTGCTGTGTGCCTACATGCTTTTTGTAAGCTAAAAGAAAATAAGTGACATAAAGACAAGAACTTTTCCTCTTTATTTGGTGCTGTGGACTCTTGCTGTTGAGGCTCCAGGCAGGGGTAATCACCCACAGCAGCTGCCGGTTCAGGATACACAGGCTCCAGGTAAGGGTAATCACCCACAACAGCTGCCAGTTCCGGATACACAGGCTCCAGGTGGGGGTAATCACCCACAGCAGCTGCAGGTTCATGATACACAGGCTCCCGGTAAGGGTAATTACCCACAACAGCTTCCGGTTCCGTATACACAGGCTCCAGGTAGGGGTAATCACCCACAGCAGCTGCCGGTTTTGGATACACAGGCTCCAGGTAGGGGTAATTACCCACAGGAGCTGCCGGTTTTGGATACACAGGCTCCAGGTAGGGGTAATTACCCACAGGAGCTGCCGGTTTTGGATACACAGGCTCCAGGTAGGGGTAATCACCCACAGCAGCTGCCGGTTCATGATACACAGGCTCCCGGTAAGGGTAATTACCCACAACAGCTTCCGGTTCTGGATACACAGGCTCCAGGTAGGGGTAATCACCTACAGCAGCTGCCGGTTTTGGATACACAGGCTTCAGGTAGGGGTAATCACCCACAGCAGCTGCCGGTTTTGGATACACAGGCTCCAGGTAAGGGTAATCACCCACAACAGCTGCCGGTTCCGGATACGCAGGCTCCAGGTAGGGGTAATCACCCACAGCAGCTACCGGATACATAGGAAACACAGGAATCAGTTGTGCCTCTAATAAAAACTTTATTAAAAATTTAAAACACATATAAGGGACACTGAACCCATATTTTTTCTTTTGTGATTCAGATAGAGCATGACATTATAAGCAACTTTCTAATTTACTCCTATTATCAAATTTTCTTCATTCTCTTGCTATCTTTATTTGAAATGCAAGAATGTAAGTTTAGATGCCGGCCTATTTTTGGTGAACAACCTGGGTTGTTCTTGCTGATTGGTGGATAAAATGTATCCACCAATAAAAAAGTGCTGTCCAGAGTTCTGAACCCCCCAAAAAAAGCTTAGATGCATTCTTTTTCAAATAAAGATAGCAAGAGAATGAAGAAAAATTGATAATAGGAGTAAATTAGAAAGTTGCTTAAAATGTAATGCTCTATTTGAATCTCAAAAGAAAAAAAATTGGGTTCAGTGTCCCTTTAAGGGAACAACAAAGTTACCCTCTGTGACATAACAAAACTGCAACTCGTTTCTCAGCTATAAGCGCTGTTTCATCAGGCATCTTGCAGCTCCGGAACACACTTCTGAAATTCCCAGCAGTGAAGGGGCTAATTAGTTAGGTGGTAAGTGTAAAAGTATTGTAATGTGAGGCCCTCCAACTGACACCTCCCAACTCCCTGATCCCTCCCAAAATGCTCTCACCTGAGACTGCTTGGGCTTCCAGCATTATGGACAACGTAGATCTACACTATGCCCTAGTTTCTCAATCTGTGGTACATGACTGTACCCCTAGGGGTTTCTTAAACACTTTGTTAAGGGGTACTCCGTGACTTCCCTTTCATTATCTTTTCTGGGGCATTTCACTTATTTTTGTTACCTAATAATATTTATGTGCATTTGGGGGTATTTAGGACAAATATTTATGCCTGATGGGGTACTTGCTACAAAAAGGGTGAGAAACACTGTGCTATGGTTTTGTACTGCATGATGTAGATTTATGTCTATTTGGCCTAAGGGGTTAAACTCTATGGAAATTCAAACTGAATGACAAAAGGTTATCTACGATAAGAGATGAAATTGTCACTTGCATGAAAAAACAGAGAATTTAACTGGCTTTAAATGCTTCTTTCATGTAATTTATCAACTCACACTTTGCACTTAACCAAACACAGGGGTCGATCGCTATCTAACATAAGACAATTATTGGCATTTTAACCATACCTCCCATTTTGTTGTGAGAGGAAGAAATGCAACAGCACTACACTAATGTCTATGGGAATGCCTTATAAATAAATATATTAGTTTAAATGTACTGGGGCTAGAGTTCTGTGCCTGTGCAATACATTTTTCTGCTTCCCTGTTATATCACATTTATCCTAATGCAAAGATGGGCCATAATAAAGTCTAATTTTTTATTAAAATTATTTAAAAACTGAAAAAATAATTAAAAAACACAAGAAAGGTTCTGTATACTTGTTTACAGGTCAGTCTGTAAATCTTTTAAATAGTTAGCATATAACTAAGTCTGTAATGTTGGATGTCAGTGACAGTGAATATATGACATTTTATACACTAGAATTGAATTTATAAGATTGACTTCAGTGTTTGTGCAACCCCAACAGTAAATTATTGGTAATCTTGGTTCATTAGGTATTTATGTAAAACATATCCATTTTTGGCAATACCAAGATTTGATCTTGCACTGTTTTTCTATGTTGTTTTATGTAATATATTAGTGAACTTAGGGCCAGATAACAAGTTGAGCCCTAAATATTGCTTACGCTAAAGCGATATTTGCTCTCAATTGCGTAATACCTCATGTTCGCATTGCACGCAATAAATTAGCACTCTACTTGTAATCTAGCCCTTAGTTGGTATTGGTCTCCCTTTAAAATGTACTTCTAATGATCTGATAATAGTCTTATATTAATCTATTGAATATATTGTTTATAATAACAGTACTTTGTCTCACACCTTATTTATGATTTATGCTATATACAATGTTTGTGCATTTAACTGGTATTAGATTCACTTTACCTATGTACTTATAATAATCTTGTAGTAATTGGTGAATAATTTGTTTAGCAATAACACGTTGTCTTGTGCTTTATTTATCAATTGTTTGTATCTAGTATTACCGGGGGAGGCGGGGAGGGAAAAAGAAAATAATCAAACTGGAGTAGACATTTATGTATATGTCTAGTTGTTATGTCTCATTACACTGAGTTAGTATCATTAATTCACATATGTTGTGCTGTTAGTCCCCTTTGAATACAGTGAGAGTTTGGCTATAATGTTATATTAAACTATATCATATCACAGTTATAGAGTATACAAAACCCTCTTTAGAATAACAGTTAAATATTGTTCCACACACTCTCTGATGTTTGATATAGCAGTTATTTACTGTTCTCTAAGATGTTTTTTTTTTTCATTTTTAATATGTATATAGCACTTGTACTGTTTTCATTATGAGCATAAATTTAAATACTGGTTACTGATGTTATTGTTTTAGTCATAAATGCTTAAAATATGCTTGCCGTTCTATTTTGGCTTTTTTTTTTTAAAGGGACAGTCCAGTCCACAAAAAACTTTCATGTTTTAAATAGGGCATGCAATTTTTTTTTTTTTTTACTTTTTTATTTTTATTAAGCATCAGGGGTATTTAACAAAACATAAGATCAATCCAACAAAAGCAAAGAAAATACATAAGAAAAGAAAAAACCCTGCAAGCATAACCAGCCCTTAAAACACCAGGGCCACATCATAAATAGACAGTAATAAAATCATGGGTTATTACAGTTAGGTGAATTATTCAACTATATTCTTTGAACATACCACCTGATGCTGCTTTTTCTTGGTTTTTTCCCCTTTCCCCTCCCCCCTTCCTCTAATCTTCCCCAGATTTTATATCAATTGTTATAATGATCTTACATCAATAAATCTTACATAGCATCCTTCCAGTGTGTAGGGAAGAAAGAGAAAAAAAAAAAAAAAAAAAAAAAAAAAAAGAAGGAAAAAAAAGAAATTAAAAAGTTGGTAGCCCTTTATTGGCTGCGGGGAGTTTACCAAACTCCCAGAAGAACCAATTCCGTATCTCTGAATGGATAGATCAGGTGATCAATCTCGCTAGGAGGTAAGATTTTAATGAAATTTGACCATTTGGAGAAAAAACTTCTTACATCCTGGTCGTTCTGTAAGTTAGTGTCTAATTGTTCCATAATACACTGTTTCTTCAAACAGTTTTTTATCTCTACAATGCTCGGGACTGCTCTCGAGTTCCACTTCTTCAAAATTAAATACCTCATTGCTAGGATTACCAAAACTACGAGTTTAAATTTCTCCTGGGGAAGGCCTAAGTCCCCCGTGGGGAAAACTATATTTGCAGGGGATAGCTTCAGTGGAGTGATGCCCATCAGGTTGGTAAGCCAGTATTGCGCTTTTAGCCAGCAATTCCTGATTGTTGGGCAATACCAGAACATATGAATGAGATTTGCCGAAGGGTATGAGCATTTTGGGCATTTGTTAAAACTACGACTTCGACATTTAACTCCCTTCTCTGGCGAGAAGTACGTCATATGTAATAGCTTAACATGTGCCTCCCGCCAAGTGGCAGAAAATGTGGCACTCGAGATTGCTTGTATTGATGAGGTTACTACAGGAAGGACCACTGAGTTTTCCGGGAGAGTTGCTATCCATTTAGTCTGAATTTTTTCTACTATTTCTGGGCCTTTAGAGGAAGTCAATTTTTGGTATATATATGAAATTGATGACCGGCCATTTTTAACTAATAATATCCAGTTCTCAAGTATACCCAGAGACCAATCCCATCCAAAATCATTTACTAATTTAAGTGCAAGGTGTCTTGCTTGAAGATAAGCAAAGAAGTTTTTATTAGAAAGCTGAAAATTCTCTTTAATAGAATCAAAGGTTTTGATACATTTTCTAGGAAAATCAAGTAATTGAGCAATATTTACTAAACCCAGAATTTCCCAGTTAGAGAAAAGAGCCGATTGTATCCCAGCCTGAAATTGAGGGTTATTTAAGAGAGGTAAAAAGCGTGAAACCCTAAATTGAATATGCAGTATAGAACATATCTTTCTCCACATCTGGATTGGGTTATAGATGGACTTCATTTTTTTTATTTCTGGTGGAATTATATTGTTATTACAATGTAGTATCGCTATTAAAGAATATGGGTAAACTATGTTATTTTCAAGATCAAGACTTGTAATGTAATTAGCGCCTGTTAACCAATCTACCACCACTCTAGCCTGGAAGACTATATTATATAATCGAATATCTGGTAGCGAAAGACCCCCGTATTCTGTAGAAAGCATTAATTTAGAAAGAGAGATCCTAGGTTTTTTACTTTGCCATATAAAAGAGCGAAGAGCCGAGTTAAAGGAAAGAATATCTTTTGTTTTCAAGATGAGTGGAGTATTCTGAAGTACATACAAAATTTTGGGGAGAAGAGACATTTTATAAAGAGCAATACGTCCTGACAAGGAGAGAGGGAGATTCTGCCAGTTATTGAAAGCTTGCTTAACTCTATTAAGTACCGGGGGGATATTTAGATCATACCAATCATTAGGGTTAGGGGAAATCCAGATGCCTAGATATTTAAAAGCATCTGGGACTATAGAGAATGGAATAGCTACATAAGAGTCCTTTGTGTGTTTAAGCCAACATAACTCAGATTTTAAAATGTTCACTTTATAACCAGAAAAAGAGCTAAACTGATCTATAATGTCAAGAAGTTTTGGTATGTTTCTGGCTGTATTTGAGATATAAATCAGGACATCGTCTGCGTAGAGTGCAATTTGCAATTCTTTTTCCTTAATTTTGATCCCTTCAAGTTGATGACGAATTTGGATAGCAAGGGGTTCGATGGCCAAATCAAAAAGTAACGGGGAGAGAGGACACCCCTGCCTGGTTCCTCTTTCTAATCTTATATCTTGTGTTAAACCATCATTAACCATGATTCTCGTGGATGTATTACTATATAAGTTATTAAATAAACGCAGGAAATTACCTCTAAGTCCGAACTGCTGTAGCGCGAAACTTAAATGATCATGGTGTACTGAGTCGAACGCTTTTTCAGCGTCGATAGATATAATTGCCATATCAGGGGTGTCCTCTCCCCCCGTCCCCCCAACCTCAAGCCTCTTGAAATGTTCTATTAGCGTAAATACTTCCCTTATTTTAGCTGATGAGTTTCGGTTCGACAAGAAACCAACTTGGTCTTTATGGATGATAGTTGAAATCAGTGGTTGGAGTCTATGCGCTAGGATAGATGTCAAAAGTTTATAGTCCGTGTTTAATAGTGCAATAGGTCTATATGACTCCTTTTTACTTGGGTCTTTCCCCTGTTTTAAGATGAGGGTTGTATATGACGCAACAAATTCTTTAGTTGGTGAATTACCAGAAATATAGATGTCATTAAAAAGTGAAGTTTGGTGGCTTATTATTTCGGGTGCTAATATTTTGTAAAACTCATTCGGGAGTGCATCCGGTCCCGGAGCTTTATTGGAGGACAGCCTTTGAATCGAGGTTGAAATTTCTGCTTCAGTAAAGGGAGATTGCAATGATTGAAGCAGATCAGGCGCCAAGGATGGGAAAACTAGCTTATCCCAGAAATTCTCTCTCTGGAGTATATTAGAAACCTTAGAAGTATATAAAGATTCATAGTATTCTGCGAATACTCCACGAATTTCCTCGGGGGAATTAAGGTTTTTGCTGCCATTTATGATAGATTTTATTATGCGAGAACCTTTTTCAATCTTAACCAGGTTAGCCAAAAGCTTCCCTGTTTTGTTACCATAATGATATAGTTTGGCCTGTAGCCTAAGGTCTCTCTGGGTAGTTTTATAAAGAAGAAGAGAATCCCTCTCCGCTAGTGCTGAATTATATCTAGTCCAGTTTTCTAAAGTTTTATTTAAGATGTAACGGTTATATGCGTTTGTAACGGCCCTTAAGACTTCATTTTCCCTCCTTTTAATTTTCTTGGACCTGAATATGGAATATGCTAATATTTCCCCACGAAGGACCGCCTTTGCAGTTTCCCAAAATAGGGCAGGTTTGGAAGTATGTTGTTGATTAAACAGTGCAAATTCTTGAAATCTGGAAATAAGCCAGTTTTTAAATTTTAAATCTGAAGTTAAATATCGTGGAAATACAAAGCTACCATTCCTGTACCCTGAGGAATTTAAGTGGAACTCGAGAGTAATCGGAGCGTGATCCGATATTGTTATAGGTAAAATCTTGGTGGACACTTTCATTTTACATGTTTTTTCATCTGCTAGAAAAAGGTCGATTCTCGAGAGAGTTTTATGCGCTCTCGAGTGGCACGTATAATCTCTATTGTCAGGATTTTGGAGTCTCCAAATATCACAAAGTTTTAGGTTACGAAACAGCCTAATGAATAGTTTGGACTCCAAGTTATCTCGTTTTGTTTTAATTGGAATAGAATTCTGTCTAAGCCTATCCAACGGGTATTGAGGAGCCATGTTAAAATCGCCTCCGAGTATCAGATACCCTTCTGTAAATGAAAGGAGTTTATTTTGCAAATTTTCCCAAAAGGGAAGATTAAAAACATTGGGGGCATATACGTTACATAATGTAAATAATGTATTTAAAATCTTGATTTTTATCAATAGGTATCTTCCTTCCTGGTCTGTGGCTAGTTGTTTTACCTCATAGGGGAGTTTCTTCCCAATGAGGATTGCTACCCCACCCTTCCTTTGTGTAGTAGAAGAAAAAAAGACTTCCCTAACCCAGGAAGATCTAAGTTTTAAAACTTCCTCTGGTTTTAGGTGAGTTTCCTGTAGGAAAGCTACATCGGTGTTTATCTTTTTTAGTTGGGCAAGTATGGCTTTCCGTTTGATGGGAGAGGTGAGGCCTCCAATATTCCAGGAGGTCATTTTTAAATTACTCCCCGCTGCCATTTTGATTTAAAATGATAAAGGGCTACAACACAAAAAAAAAAAAAAAAAAAAAAAAAAAAAGGGAAGGATGGGAGGGATGGAGAATGATTTTAACCCTATAACCTCTTGAGGGGCAGGTAGCATGGGAAGACTTACCCTTGCTTCCCAGCCCCATCCCGTTGCTGTCTGCTTGTACATTGGACTCACTCTAAGTGAGTATCTCTGTTTGGGTGATTAACTTTACTCAGTTTTTGTCTTGTGAGAAAGATTCAGCATAGAATTTAGCTGCTTCTCGTGCTGTATCAAAGAGGTGTGTATGACCATCAAGTGAGAGTTTCAACCTTGCTGGGTATAGCAGGGTTGCTTGCACCCCTTTCTTAATGAAGTTAGTGCAATGTGGAGCAATTTCCCTTCGTTTTGTGGCTGTGCCTATAGAATAGTCCTGAAACAGGTAGATTTTGGCCTCATTTAGAAAAATAGGTTGCTGTTTGCGAAAAGCCTGGAGTAATAACATCTTGTGTTGAAAGTTTAAAAATTTGACAATAATGGGTCTAGGCCGGGTGTTGTTTCTATGTGTGTTGAGTTGGCCTACCCTGTGTACTCTTTCTATAATTATAGACGAGTGAAGTTCTGATAGTTGTAATAGCCTGGGGAGTGTGACCTTAACTAACTTCTCCAAGTCTTCGTGTTGCCCTTCCTCAGGAACCCCTGTGATCCTGAGGTTGTTCCTTCTCGATCTATCCTCTAGATCATCAATTTTATTTTGCATTCTTGATAGATAGTTATTTGTAGATTCAAAATTAGTTTTATAGTTAATGGTCAGATCTTCCAGATCTGAAATTCTTTGTTCGGCTTCAGATAATCTGGAAGCGAACTGTTTTACCTCAGTAGATAGGGAAGCAATGTCTTGTCTAATTTCTTTTTCTAATAAGTCAAATTTAGGAGATAACTAATGAGTGAATATCTATTTGTTCTGAGGTGCCTGAGGCAGAAGTGAGAGGTATTTGTATATCAGCAGAGGTTTCTAGGACAGTTTTATTCCTCTTTTCTTTTTGTCTCCCCGTCATGGCCAAAGGAGGGGTTTTAGGGTGCCCGTGTAAAAATCTATCCATAAATAGTGGGGTGATATAAAAATTACTATGTAGGATTGTCCAATTAGTGAAGTGGGTTGTGGTTAGAAAGTGCTGTGATTATAGATTAATTGAAGGGGGTAAAAAGTACCCAGTGGAAGTGAGTGAGTCTGAGAAATTTGAATTCAATGTGAGGTTCAAGGGGTGATATTACCCATTTGTGTCATAAGACGGTGAAAGTGAGAAAAAAAAAAAAAAAAAAAAACATATGTGAGGTGAAAAAAAAAGGTGGGGAAGAGGGAGGAGGAAAAAAAAAAAAAAAAAAAAAAAATTAAGAAGGGGATTCCAGCAAAAAATAAAAGATTATAGAAATTTTCCTTTAGGCAGTGACAGGGGGAATACACTGATTTCAAGAGACCTGTATGTCTATGAGAAGAAACAGCAGAGAGATTTAATTTCTGCAAACTCAGGTAGATTCCAAGTTTAGAAACATAAAGGATTCCTGGGTGCACAGGCAATTATTCTACTTTCCAGGAGATAAATAGGCTTGGAAAGTTATCCAAGTATACACAGTTACAAGAATTACTGGCTAGGTCCAAGGTGTGTCAAAGAAAAAAAAGGGGAATTTCAACTTAATTCAGTTGAAGCTTCTGATCTGAAATATTTCAGTCACACCTTCATCTATCACCCAGGAAGAATTGGTTAGCTTATAAATTCTAGGGGGGGAAGGGTGATACTTAAATGAAATGAGATAATACGGTTATCAAATTAACCTCCTTCAATTGAAGTAGTGTATGTGTACAGCTAGAAAAATAGAGACATTGTGAGTTTTAAACAAAACAAAATATCTTAGAGTGTAGTCTCTTAGCCTCCTAAAAAGGGGGGGGGGGCTTTATTGGGAAAGTATAAAATTGTGGGGGCTTCTGTACAGTTACTGTCCCCCTCCCTTTTTTCCCACTTTCCCCCCTTCCTTCCCTCTACCCTTCTTCCCCTTCCTCCCCTTCCTCCCTTCTCCTTTAACTCTGTGAGTTCCCCGCAACAAGCAACCTACTTAGTTTAAACAGTATCAGTGCTTCAACCTGTATTCTATTGTTAGTGATGTACAAAATGCGACTTTGTTAACAACTTGCATAAACAGCTTTCTATAGTAGCCTCAGGTTGTAGAAAAATATCTCTTGTTATTAGCTAAAACAAGGAAATTAAATAATACGATTGTCTAAGTAAGCTCTTTCAGTTGCAACAATATGTCTGTACAATTAGAAAAGTAGAGGTATTGCAGTTTTAAACAATATATCTTAGAGTGTAATCTCTTAACCTCACTTTATGATCAGTTTATATAACCAATTTTCTCTAATAGCCTCAAGTTATAGAAGGGTATCTCTTGTTATTAAATAAAACAGAGTATGATTAAACCAAAATGACATGTGATATTTAGTGGTGTCCTCTATAATGAGAGAGATAATCTGAAAAAAAAAAAAAAAAAAAAAAGTTCTAATTGTACACTTTGCTTAGTCACAATAGTACCCAGTGTAGACTATTTTATATGCAAAGTTCTGTGCTATTGTCCCGTGTTTTAAATTTGGTAAGTTCCAGGGGATTCCAGCCTTGACCCCTTTTGCAGGTACCCAGAGGGTATTGTCCGCCCAGCTAATTCAGCAGAAGGAGGGAAGAGAAATAGAACCAACATTCACTGTCTGTATACGTTACCAGCTCTCTTGGTGGCCGTCCCCAGCTGTGTTGTGTCTCTTTCCACCTTTTTAACCTTCTCCGTGCACTCCGAACCAGGCAGAGAGCAAGGGAAGGGGGTCTAACAGGGATTACCAGCGGTCCAGGAGGAACAAAGAGTGAAATCTGAAAGTTCTGTATAACGATTCCTTTGGAAACAGCTGAAGTGGGGTCTTCCCCAGGGTTTTTTTACACAAACAGCTCTGCAGATTTACCCGGTACCTACCCCTCACGCAGCACCGGTGGGAGGGGGGTTTTGGGTGGCCTTGTCAAATGGCCGTGGTTGCTGTTAAACTTTAGCCAGGAGTTGTGCCCGTGATTGATGAAGAATCACAGATGAGCCTGAGGGGAAAAAAAAAACCTTTGCCGGTCTGAACAGCTCCTATCCCTCTCGCAGATTCAGTGGGAGGGAGCTTTGTGAGCGTTGTTAGAGCGACCCGGTGGCCCACAGCGCAAGTAACTTGGCAGTGCTGCAGCAGGTAAGGTCTTTCTTGTAAGCCGGGCAGCCAGGAGCAGGTGGGCACAGGATACAAAGCGACCTGGGAAAGAGGAATCCCTCGCAGGGGTGCAGACAGCGATATTCAACCGAGCAGAAGAGGGTAAAAGTTTTTCTTACCAGCTGGATTACCGACAGGCAGGTGCAGACAGGATTCAAGCCTGTTTAAAGAAGATACGTCCCCCGCACGGATGCATATGCCAGTACAGGGCACAGGTAACTTCTGTGGGTCCAGGTTTAGTAATTCCCCGGGCGGGCTTTGTCGACCAGCTTTCTCTTAGCTCTGCTGGGTAAGTTATTTCTCCTGTCTACTGCCCTTATAGTATCGGGGTAATTGTTCTTCTTAGTGAGTATGTTGGTTCGCTGCTGTGTCCCGGAGATGGTCTTTGTATAACAGCACAGGATGTCTACCTGTTGTAGAGTTAAATACAAGTAAGAGTGAGCCTTTCGAAGACAGTCAAATGTAGCTTTAAAGTGCGATATTGTGGCACTTATGGAGGTTCTGGCAGCGACAAATTCAGCTGTTCAAGCCTCCCTTGGTCTGTGGGTTTGGGCGCGAATCTCTCGCCAACAGCTTGGGGGAAGGTGAATCAGAGCAGGTGCGATACGTGACCACACACCTGAACTCCTCCTCCAGATCCTCCAGAGGGCATGCAATTTTAAACAACTTCCCAAATTACTTTTATCACCAATTTTGCTTTGTTTTCTTGGTATTCTTAGTTGAAAGCTAAAACTAGGAGGTTCATATGCTAATTTCTTAGACCTTGAAGACTGCCTCTAATCTGAATACATTTTGACCACTAGAGGACATTAGTTCACATGTTTCATATAGATAACATTGAGCTAATGCATGTAAAGTGACCTAGGACTGAGCACTGATTGGCTAAACTGCATGTCTGTCAAAATAACTGAAATAAGGGGGCAGTCAGCAGAAGCTTAGATACAATATAATTACAGAGGTAAAACGTGTATTATTATAACTGTGTTGGTTATGCAAAACTGGGGAATGGGTAATAAAGGGATTATCTTTCTTTTTAAACAACAAAAATTCTGGTGTTGACTGTCCCTTTAAATCCTAAAATAGAATGGCGAAACATGTTAAATGGATAGTCTAGTCAAAATTTAACTTGCATGATTGAGATACAGCATGTACTTTTAATACACTTTTAAATTCACTTCTATTTTCAAATGTGCTTTGTTCTCTTAGTATCCCTTGTTGGAAAAGAATACCCACATATCCTACACTAGTGGGAGCTAGCTTCTGATTGACGCCTGCACACATTTGTCTTTTGTGATTGGCTAACTAGATGCGTTCAGCTAGCTGCCAGTAGAGCAATGCTGTTCCTTCCGCAAAGGATAACAACACAGTGAAAAGATTTGATAATAGAAGTAAATTGGGAAGTTGTTTAAAACTATATGTTCTATCGGAATCATGAAAGAAAATGTTGGGGCTTTCTGTCCCTTTAAGGGACAGTGGTGGGGTACTTTGAAATATCTCTAAATCTGTTTTTTTATTTTTTTATTTGCCGAACGTCTTTGTGTTAATTCAGAAACAATAACCACATGGGCAGTTAAAATTGCATACATATGTAACAGCATTTCTAAGCCTGTACAAGGGAGAGAGAGGGATAGAATTATATTTAATATCGGGTTATGGTCCAGTACCTACAATACTGAAATACATAGAAACAATTAAGCATTTGACTAGTATAGTTGAGGTTAGATATAGTAGATAATATTTTTTGCCACATATAGCATAAAGGATGAAATTAATAGTAAGAGACTTTTTGTTTGCTTGTTTTTAATCTCATTTATATGCTTAAAATGCTATTTTCAGTCTACAAAATGCATTTTTAAATTTAAAAAAAACCTATCAAATTAGTGTCTTGTATGTCAAATACAAAAAAGACAATGGCTTAGGTTGAAGCTGTGCTTAATTTGTACAAGCCCTGCACAGGGCAAATCTGGGTATCAGGTGACCTCAACTAGCAACAAATCACGTAATTGATATATGGTAAACTGCAGACCCTAAGCTTCAGGCTAATGATGTGAATCTGCATCTGTAAAGGCACATCTCTGGGTAGCCACTCCGGAAAATGAGTTGAGTGGCTTCTGGAAGGTCATGCATACAGTGGGAACAAGATAACACAAACACTTAGTAATACCAGGGAATGGAAGAGAGGGGAAGGAAGCTTTGTCTAAATGTGCAAATTATAAATGTATTTTTTTACGGCATACAATGTTTGTTTCCATTTCCACATTTACTTTAAAGAACAATCTGTGGTCATTTTTATTAAGATAAAATTGGCCGCACTGTGTCTGTCACTTTATCAGTGTGTCACTATGATCTTTTTCTAGTCTGACCCTGCTCTTTTTCTTTTTCCCTTAACAGGATGTCTGCCCTCTCCTTGTACAGTCTACTTGCAATAGCAGGTCAGTTAGAAAGTGTGTGTGTTGTGTATGTCTGAGTGTGCGTGTTTATGAAGTGGGGGAAGCGGGGTTGTTTATAGTGGGAGGGATATCTGCAGATACAGGAAACCACAAAAGATGTTGTGTTACAAATACAAATTAATTAATTCTAGAATACAAATGCACTAGACGCAGTGCTTGACGAATATGTTCAAAAATTAAGAGCCCGTAAGAATATTTAGGAGCCAGGCATATTTTTAGGAGCCAGACAGTTGGATTTGTATATAGATATATGGAGAATAACCTAAAAAGTTAGGAGCCAGGGGTAAAATTCTAGGAGCCAGTGGCTGGGTTTGTCGAGCCCTGCACTAGAGTATATTACATTTCTGCAAACTTTAGCAAATAAGCTACATAAAATAACAAAGGAAAATTGGTATATCTCAATTCACAGATTTTTTTATACCAGTGTAAATACAGCCAAAAAGTAAATATGCTATGGCTCCCATTCCAACTATGGATGTCACCTAGCTAAAATTTATCAGCATAACTGGAAATTTCAACTCCCAGATAAATGTATATATTAAAGAATACATTTAGAAATAAAAGCCATGTAATGGTGAAACGTTCCTAAGTGAGTTGGAATCTAATTATAAACAAATTTTCCCAACTTACGCTAAATTATTATTATGCAAATGTATGCTAATTGCTATAGATGGTATTTGTGATGCCCAGAGTTAATCAACCCTACACCAGTCACTTGTTTGGCACAGAAGGGGTTAACATACCCTTTCCCACTTAAAGGGATAGTATAGTCAAAATTAAACTTTTATGATTCAGATAGAGCATGCAATTTTCTAATTTACTCCTATTATCACATTTTCTTTGTTCTCTTGATATATTTATTTTAAAAAGCTGGAATGTAAGCTTAGGAGCAGGCCCAGTTTTGGTTCAGCACCTGGATAGCGTTTGCTGATTAGTGTCTAAATGTAGCCATCCAATCAGCAAGCGCTACCCAGGTTCTGAACCAAAAATGGGCTGGCTCCTAGACTTACTTTCCAGCTTTTTTTTAAATAAAGATACCAAGAGAACAAAAAAAAATTAATAGGAGTAAATTAGAAAGTTGCTTAAAATTGAATCATGGACGTTTATTTTTGACTAGACTATCCCTTTAACCAATTTGTCACAGTCAGGCAAGCCTGTGAGTTAGTGCAGTGGGTGCAAGGGTTAACAAACACACGCTAGTCTGTTCTAGACCTTGAAAAAAGGCCAAAAAATTCAGTTTAATCCCACCCACAGTAAGCTATCTCTAGGTTGCCACCACATACAATGGATTAGATGGGAAATCTTAAGGAAAACCCAGGCTAACAAATTAAAATCCCAGAAAACAATTTAGCAAAAATGTAGCTAAAGAAAAACTCTATTATCACCAGTCTCTTTCAGTAACTTGGTTCACATATTAGACAAAGACAAAACTTAATAAAGGAATATTTATTATGAGCAAAAAAAGGAGTCGCAGTGCATTGTTATAAGAAAAAGATGTTAACAAATAAAATTACACACAGCAAACAGTTTTAAAGAAAATAAAAAGGAGACATAGCAGAACCTATACTTTTACCAGAATATTGTCTTCTGCTTTCAGGGAAATGGAATAGAGAACAGTCAAAATATGCTACAATAGGCAGCCTCCCATGTAAAATGATAAAATTATATTATTGAAATAAAAGTTATGTACGCTTAACTTTAATATCAAATTTCTTGACCAAACCTTGTTTCAGAGTGGGCCAGGGAAGTACCCACTACTCTCTTTTATGACTCTGAATCCCTGGCTGGGATTATAGAAAACTTATAACTGTTGTTATGTATATTCAGTACATACACACATATAAGCAATCCTCTTGTGACATCATGAGGATAGGTTTGATACCAAATATGGAATGGTTGGCATATTTCTATCATCCGGTGTCAAAAATGTTATAAAAGCATGTTTCCAGATATACTAGTGTCACCTCTGATTGACCTGGCCTTGCTGGAGACACTATTTTTGTCACTATCTTTGCAATCTTTGGACAATAAAAATTACTGTAGTGCAGAGGCTTAATTAACCCCCCCCCTGTATCCTGTTGAACCAGGTACAGATTATAAAACCAGTGGTTCCATAAGTCTGATTCTTTTAGACATTTCTGATACAGGGTTGTGAATAGCAGAGAAGAAAAGCAAAGAAAATGTAACCCCTGACATGCTAAAACCATGAGGCCTTCATGAAAGTATTATTTTCCAAGAAAGGGGGCAACCTTAATTTCAATCCATTAGAATGTTTGTGGCAAAACCTTATATGTCTGCTCTGGTAACTTTGGTCTTCCTTTCAAAGCCATTCTAATCTATCAGAAGAGCTGGCATTTAAATTTGTTAAACCATTCAAATTGCTTAAAGGGTAGGGATTGGCGAATGTTTTGCAACATTCAAAAAATGAAACAAATTTTAACACATTAGTTCGTTTGAATTTTGAATGTTTGCACATCATTCTAACATTCGTTTAATGTAATAGTAGTTGTAATGCTATCTTTAAATGTAATATTCAATTTTTTTTCTAATTTAAATATTGCATCATTTGAATCAAATTATGCAAAATTCGAATTAGAAAAATTTGAATCAATATATTTGTAATAATATTTCTAATGCTCTCTTTAAATGTAATATTAGAATTATGCAAGGTTTGAAACAGAAAAATTTGAATCAATACATTTGTATCTATTATTTATAAATTTACTAAATTCCCTACTACATGAACTATTGAATGTTACATTTGAAATTTTGAATGTGGATATTCGAACTAATAATAATTTAAAAAAAGGAAAGTAACATTCAAAAATTGGAACTAACATTTGATTACTAAATGTTAATGGATTTTTATTCTTATCAGCATTCGATTGTCAAAAACGAATGTCCACAGGACTATTCATTCTACCAAGTGAATTACACTTCCACCACATTCGCCCATTTCTATTAAAGGGATATGAAACCCATTTTTTTTTTTTTTGATGATTCAGATAGAGCATACAATTTTAAACAACTTTTCAAGCAAATTAGATAAAAGAATTAAAATGGAACGTTGTTTAAAATAGCATATTCTGTCTGAGTTATGAAAGAAAAATGTTGGGTTTCAGGTTTCTTTTATGATATAACGGTAAAAAAGAAAAAACTGAAAAGATACAGGCATATTGTAGTTTACTCAAGATTGTGCAAGGATTTTCATATAAAAATATATGCAGGCAAAGCAAACATAAATCAAGGTAAAAAATTAATTGTGCATTGAGCAATGTTAAAGCACAATACTGCTAAGTTTTTTGTGATCCACTAATCTAGGCCATAATGTAAAGAAATGTCTGTGAGGACATTAAACACAAATTATATGCTGCATGATAATGTACCTGAGGTTTTTTTTTTTTCTTTGAAGGAGCGCAAAAAATATCAGACTGGAAAAAGCCTATACCAGCTTTACTTCAGTGGCATAGGGGCTGATTAACTGGCATGCAGAGCGATTTGGTTGGGAGTGAGCCAGATGAGGGTAAATAAGCCCTGATGTAAATACTTTAAGAATTGCATTTTTCTATTTATTTTTTAAATAAAAAGCTGTGTTCATGTGGCTTCTGGCAACAGGGGATCAATGAAGCTTTTATACTGCACTCCAGCTATCTGTACTCCCCCCTCTTTTCTCTCATCCCCCATTCCCCCTTCTCCCACTTTTCTCTCTCCCCCCTCTGATTTCACCGCTCTGTTCTCTCTCCCCCATTCTCTCTTTTCTCCCCTCCCTCAGTTCTTTCTCCCCTTCTTTTCTCTTTCTCCCCATTCTGTTTTTTCCCTCTCTCTGTTTTCTTTTCTCCTCTGTTCTCTCCCCCTCCTCTCTCTTTCTCGTTTCTCTCTCTCACTCCTCTCTCCGTCTCTCTTTCAGTTTACACTCTCTTCTCTCTGTTTCTTTTCCCCACCTTTTTCTCTCTCGCAACCCCTTGTTTTCTCTCCCCCTCTGTGTTATCTCTCTCTTCCTCTGTTATCTCTTTCTCCTTATATTATCTATCCCTCCCCTATTTTATCTCCCTCCCTATCTTTTCTCCCTCCCTGTGTTAGCTCTTTTTCTGTAATCTGTCCCTCTGTAATCTCTCCCTGTTATCTGTAATCTCTTTTTCTAGTCTCTCATCCTTCCTTTGTTGTCTCTCGCCCTCCCTCTGTTATCTCTCCCCCTCTCTCTATTATCTCTCCCACCCTCTGTTCTCTTTCTCCCCCTCTGTATTCTCTCTCTCACAGCCCCTCTGTGTTTTCTCCCTCTCCCCTCTATATTTTCTTTCCTTCCCTCTGTTATCTCTCCCCAACCTTATGTTATCTCTCTGTCTCCCACTCTCTGTTATCTCTCAAGCTCACCCTCTTTTATATCTCCCTCCCACTGTCTGTTATATCTCTCTCCCTTCTACCCTCTGTTATCCCTCCCCTCCCTCTGTTATCAACCCCTACCTCTGTTATCTCTCTTGCCCTCTACTATCGCTCTCCCACCCTTTTATCTCTACCTTCCACCCTCTTATCTCACCCTTCCGCCCTCTGTTTTATCTCTCCCCCTCCTACCCTCTGTTATCCATCCCCTCCCTCACTTGTCCATGCCCCTACCTCTGTTATCTCTCTTGCCCTCTGTTATCTCTCTCTCAGCCTTTTATCTCTCCTTATGTAATCTCTTTGTAATCTTTCCCTTTGTAATCTCTCCCTCTGTTATTTCTTCCCTTCCCTCTGTTATGTCTCCCTTATTGTTGTCTCTCATCCTTCCTCTGTTATCTCTCCCTCTCCTGCTATTATATCTCTATCTCTCCCACCCTCTGTCTCTTTCTCCGCTCTGTTTTTTTTCTCTTGCTCTTACACCCCCTCTGTGTTTTCTGTCTCTCCCACTCTGTAATTATCTTTCCCACCCCCTCTGTGTTTTCTCCCTATCCCCTCCATCTTTTATCTCTCTCCACCTCTTGTTTTCTCTCTCTACCACCCCTCTCCCGCTAACCCTCTATTAAATATTCCTCTTTCTCTGTTATCTCTCTCTCTATCCCCCCTCTATTATTTCTCTCCCGCTCACACCCACCCTCTGCCTCTGCTATCTCCCCCTCCCTGTGTTATCTCTCTCCTGCATCTGTTATCTCTCTCATGCCTCTGTTATCTCTCCCACCCTCTTCCCTCTCTCTCCCCTTCTGTTTCCATTCTTTCCTACTTTGTGTATGTGAGAGTGTGACAGTGTGTGTAGTTTTGTGTGTGAGAGAGTGAGTGAGAGTGTGTATGTGAGAGTGTGACAGTGCGTGTGTTTATGTGTTTGTGTGTGTGAGAGAGTAAGAGTGTATATGTGAGAGTGTGACAGTGTGTGTGTTAATGTGTGTGCAAGAGAGTGTGTGTGTGAGAGAGTGACAGTTTGTGTGTTTATGTGTGTGTGAGAGAGAGTGAGAGAGAGTGTGACAGTGCGTGTGTTTATGTGTGTGTGAGAGAGAGTGAGAGTGTGTATGAGTGAATGTGTTTATGTGTGTCTGAGAGAGTGTGTGTGTGAGAGAAAGAGTGTGTATGTGAGAGTGTGACAGTGAGTGTGATTATGTGTGAGAGTGTGTATGTGAGAGTGTGACAGTGTGAATGTTTATGTGTGTGTGAGAGTGTGTGTGAGAGAGAAAGTGCATATGTGAGAGTGTGACAGTGTGTGTGTTTATGTGTGTGTAACAGAGAGTGTGTGTGAGAGTGAGAGTGTGTATGTGAGAGTGTAACAGTGAGTGTGATTATGTGTGAGAGTGTGAGTGTTTATGTGTGTGTGAGAGTGTGTGTGTGTGAGAGAGAAAGTGTGTATGTGAGAGAGTGACAGTGTGTGTGTTTATGTGTGTGTAAGAGAGAGTGTGTGTATTTATGTGTGTGTAAGAGAGAGTGTGTGTGAGAGAGTGAGTGTGTTTATGTGTGTGTGAGAGAGTGTGTGTGTGAGAGAGAGAGTATGTATGTGAGAGTGTGACAGTGCGCGTGTTTATGTGTGTGTGAGAGAGTGAGTGTGTTTATGTGTGTGTGAGAGAGAGTGAGAGAGAGTGTGACAGTGCGTGTGTTTATGTGTGTGTGAGAGAGAGTGAGAGTGTGTATGAGTGAATGTGTTTATGTGTGTCTGAGAGAGTGTGTGTGTGAGAGAAAGAGTGTGTATGTGAGAGTGTGACAGTGAGTGTGATTATGTGTGAGAGTGTGTATGTGAGAGTGTGACAGTGTGAATGTTTATGTGTGTGTGAGAGTGTGTGTGAGAGAGAAAGTGCATATGTGAGAGTGTGACAGTGTGTGTGTTTATGTGTGTGTAACAGAGAGTGTGTGTGAGAGTGAGAGTGTGTATGTGAGAGTGTAACAGTGAGTGTGATTATGTGTGAGAGTGTGAGTGTTTATGTGTGTGTGAGAGTGTGTGTGTGTGAGAGAGAAAGTGTGTATGTGAGAGAGTGACAGTGTGTGTGTTTATGTGTGTGTAAGAGAGAGTGTGTGTATTTATGTGTGTGTAAGAGAGAGTGTGTGTGAGAGAGTGAGTGTGTTTATGTGTGTGTGAGAGAGTGTGTGTGTGAGAGAGAGAGTATGTATGTGAGAGTGTGACAGTGCGCGTGTTTATGTGTGTGTGAGAGAGTGAGTGTGTTTATGTGTGTGTGAGAGAGTGTGTGTGTGAGAGAGAGAGTATGTATGTGAGAGTGTGACAGTGCGCGTGTTTATGTGTGTGTGAGAGAGTGAGAGTGTGTATGTGAGAGTGTGACAGTGCGTGTGTTTATGTGTGTATGTGAGAGTGTGTTATACTGTGTATTTATTAAAAATATTTCACATTCCAATTTTCTGCAGTGTTTTAATTATGCATTTGCTGATTATACAGTTTTACTGTATTTAATGTTCCTTTAACTGGTAACAACATAAATCCTCGCTAAAGTGTATAAAAATGCTGATTTTACAACTAGTGCTACCAATGGATTGTCATATAATCTTTAGCAGGTTTACTTTTAATGTGGGGCTCTGCACCTCCTCTAGTGTACAGACTAAATGTAAGAACCACCTGCATTTACTGGAAATTAGAGGTTAAGGGTCAATTGCAGGAAAAAAACACCACATGTATCTTATATAGGTAAATGGAAAAATAAATAAATACTTAGCAAAGCAAAATAGGAGAGACAAATGCATTAAACAGAGGACTGTTTCCTGTCTTGTTATCGTCTGCTGCTTATTACACTGAAGTGTAAGCATCCGGATGGCTATGTCACAAACACTGAGCTCAGTGTTACGGAGAAATGAATAACCTTTTGTACAGAAATACACACAGATTAAAGGGACACTGAACCCAAATTTTTTCTTTTGTGGTTCAGATAGAGCATGCAATTTTAAGCGACTTTCTAATTTACTCCTATTATTAATTTTTCTTCATTCTCTTGCTATCTTTATTTGAAAAAGAAGGCATCTAAGCTTTTTTTTTGGTTTAGAACTCTAGACAGCACTTTTCTATTGGTGGATTAATTTATACACCAATCAGCAGGAACAACCCAGGTTGTTCACCAAAAATAGCCCGGCATCTAAACTTACATTCTTGCATTTCAAATAAAGATATCAAGAAAATGAAGAAAATTTGATAATAGGAGTAAATTAGAAAGTTGCTTAAAATTTCATGCTCTATCTGAATCACGAAAGAAAAAATTTGGGTTCAGTGTCCCTTAAAGGGCCAGATTATGAGTGGAGCGCAAATGTTTGCGCGCAAGCAATATCGGGTTTTCGCGATAGTTTGCGTACAGCTTAAATTGCGTTGGTATTACATGTTGAAATTAAACACAATCGCTTGAGTGCAATTGCGATTTACGCTAATATGATTACCATGTCCTCAGAGCTCTGCTTAACTGTTTTATCGAAACAAAAAATGTCACAAAACACATAAAAAATACATTAGAAAGTAAAGTTACACTCCTAATAACACCATCAATTAAAAATGATTACAAATATTGCACACAAAAGTTATAAGGGCTCAAAGATATAAGACCTCAGGTGTTAGAAAAAAAAGGCAGGCAAAGGGCTTTAACATTGAGATACATACATAAACATGTCTAAATATATGTGTACATATGTATTTATATATGTATTATACAGACATATATACAGTATATATATATATATATATATATATATATATATATATATATATATATATATATATATACACACACACACATATAAACACATAAATAAATATGTATACATATTTAGACATATATATAAGTGCATTCGAGCCCTGTGCAGTTAAGTAGATGAAAACATGTAAGAGTATATTTATGCAATATTCATATTTAATAAAGTATTATACTGTGTATTTACTGTAAACATTTCACATTCCAATGTTCTGCATCTAGCAAAATAGGTTTAAAGTATTTATAAAGATATATTCCTCTATATATCTGTATATATCTATACCTATATATAATCATATATGTATAGATATATTTTGCACCAAAATACCATCAGATATATGTGTATATATAGAAATATGTATTTATGAATAAATAGAACATATACTGTTATATGAAGAACACTGGAATGGGAAATATTTACATTTTCATGTCTGATTAGCGCACATGAAAATATATTTCGGGGTTTCATGAGAGTGTTGTGCTAGGTTTTTCCCCCCACTTTTTTCTCCTTTGACTATGAAGGAATACAGTCTACATCTGATACTTTGGGGCTTGGTCAGGAGTCTGAAAATTGGCACAATGTTATTAAAAAATAAGCAAAACTATACATTGTTGCAAAAACACTCCCAGATGGCTATATTAATGGATCATCTACAAAATATTTATGCAAAGAACAATCTAGTGTACAACGTCTCTTTAAAAAATCTACATGTGATTTGCCTCTATAACTCACAGAAAAAAAGCCAGGCTGTTGGTTGCAACTATGTTAAAGTTTTGTGGGTGGTTTGTTTACTCACCTTAAAAGTGAGGGGACCGTCAAGCACTTGGAGGTTTCACCCTCACCCAGGCCTAGAGGTAAGAAAGGAGTGCTGCGGGCTAGGGCGCGTGCTGCCAGGCAGCATGCTAGGCAGGCTAAGGACTTGAGTGTGTCGCAGCTAGGGGCCATGTTGATATGCTCGCGGGGCAGAGTGATGGAGGCTGCTTAATGGGGTAACAGCATGTTCCAGAAGCGAGTGTGCAGAGGCAGTCAGTGGAGTCCTTGGAACAAGTTAGGCTGCTGCATGTGGCTGATCATGGAATGGCTTCCGCAAAGGTTTATGGAGCCTCCAATTCCTGATTCCTCAAAGGTTTTAATTATGTATTTACTGTAAATATTTTACATTCCAATGTTTTTCACATAGTAGAATATGTGCTATGTATTTATAAATAGATATTCCTATATATAATCATGTATATATTGATAGACATATATAGTGCCAAAATCTCATCAGATATATGTAGAAATATTTATTTATGAATAAATAGAACATATCTTCTATGTGAAGAACATTGGAATGTGAAATATTACATTTTTGTATGGTTGGCACACTTGAGAATATGCGATCGCATTTGCACGCATGTCGATTGTCTTTTACACTTCTATTGGGGAATACTGTACATGTGATATATGAAATTCTGCTTTTTTTTTTTTTAATATGTTTATTTATTGTACATCACAAAGTAAACAAAAATGCAATACAATTTCTTATGAGTTCAAACGATACATCAGTATAAAGGTTGTACAGGTTATACAACATGATATTATGACAGTTTCTACTTCTTGTATTTCAGTATTTGTATCAGAACATTCATTGTTAGCTTAAAGAACGATACTCTGTGATAAACCCTTTTTTATCTCTTGAATTATCTACTCTACAACATAAATATGTAAACTTCTGTGTTCTTTCTTAACTTAAAATGTGCTCATCTATGATCAGTTGTTATTTTGTATCGATGACGCCACCTACCTTCGACAGCAGCATCATCAGTTGTCGAATATGGTATCCCTCTCCCTAGGGCGCCCACCAGCCAGTCTAACATAGTAACATAGTAGATAAGGTTGAAAAAAGACTGAAGTCCATTGAGTTCAACCTATAGAAATCTAAAATACTTACAAAAAGCTCCAGTTAAGTTTAAATAACCCCACTAAAAGGTGACCCATTTAATACTAGCAATCATATCCATGAATTTTGTTTATATACAAAAATGTATCCAGACTATTTTTAAATGTATCTAGGGTATTGGCATTCACTACCTCCTTTGGTAATGAGTTCCACAATTTTTTTGCTCTTACATTGAAAAAACATTTCCTTTGCAGGGGATCAAATCTCCTTTCCTCCAACCTTAAATTGTGACCTCTTGTCAGAAACAATTTTCTTGGAATAAACAGAGCTTCAGCCATCTCTGAATATGGGCCTTAAATATATTTATATAAAGTAATCATGTCACCTCTCAAGCTCCTTTTTTTCTAAAGAAAACAAACCCAGTTTGGCTAGCCTCTTCTCTTAGGTTAATTTCTCCAATCCAATTATTAGCTTTGTGGCCCTTCTCTGAACTTTTTCTAGTTCTGCAATATCTTTTTTTTGCGATCGGTCCCCAGAACTGCACTCCATACTCAAAGTGAGGTCGTACCAGGGCTTCATATAGTGACAGAATTATGCTGTCCACCCTTGAATCAATGCCTCTTTTAATACATGCTAGTATCTTATTAGCCTTTGAAGCCGCTGCCCTGCATTGTGCACCAATCTTTAGCTTGTTATCTATTACTACTCCCAAATCCCTTTCCTTTTCTGTTTGGCTAAGTCTTGTTCCATTTAAAAAATACGTTACCTGCTTATTTTTACTTTCAAAATGTAGAACCTTGCATTTTTCCGTATTAAATCTCATTTTCCATTTACTTGCCAATACTTTAAATTTTTGCAGATCCCTTTGTAATGAAAGTTCATCCTGCTCTGACCTAATGACCTTACTTAATTTAGTATCATCTGCAAAAATACAGGTCGCTATTTAATCCTTGCTCCAAGTCATTTATAAAAATATTAAAAAGAACAAGGCCCAGTACTGATCCCTGGGGGACTCCACTGATTACATTTGTCCAATCTGAGTATGATCCATTTACTACTACTCGTTGCTCCCTATCTTTTATCCAGTTATTTATCCTTGAGCTAACATTTTCAGTTATTCCCAATCCCTTAATTGTGTGCATTAATCTCTCATGTGGCACTGTATCAAATGCCTTTGCAAAATCTAAGTATATCACATCAACTGATTCCCCTTTATCTATATTTTTACTCACTTCCTCATAGAATCTAATTTGATTAGTTTGACATGATCTATTTCTCCTAAAACCATGCTGATTAGAACTCATAATCTTGTTTACACGAATATGCTCATCAATATAATCCCTTATAATCCCTTCAAATATCTTCCCCACTATTGATGTCAGACTAACTGGTCTATAGCTTCCTGGATCATCCCTGCTTCCCTTTTTGAAGAGTGGCACCACATCAGCTTCACGCCAATCCTGGGGACCATGTCTGAGGATAATGAGTCTTGAAAAATTAAGAGTAGGGGTTTGTCTATAACAGTGCTAAATTCCCTTAACACCCTTGGGTGTATTCCATCTGAGCCTGGAGATTTATTTACCTTAATATTTTCCAGTTTTTCCTGATATCCTCTAAACATAACCCAGTTAATGGTATGGAGTGGCATGTTCTATTATGTTCAAAAGTATCATTCAATGGTTCTTCTCTTGTGTATACTGAAGAAAAAAACTGGTTTAGTACCTCAGTCTTCTCCCTGTAATTTATCATGCTATTCTCCATGCATTTTAATGTACCTATATTATCCTTCTTAGATTTTTTGCTATTTATGTACTTAAAGAACCTTTTAGGGTTAGATTTAGAATCCTTTGCAATTAATTTTTAATTTTCAATTTTGGCTAATTTGATTGCTTTTTTTGTTACATTCCTTCGAAATATTGTATGTTGAGTCTGTACTATTTTCTTTGAATAATTTAAATGCCCTATGTTTTTTCCTAATTTCTCTTAACACATTTTTATTTATTCACAACGGCTTTGATTTTTTTTTTTTTATAACCATATGGTATTTGTCTATATGTATATTTATTTAACAAAGTTTTAAATATTATCCATTTATCCTCTGTATTTTTATTAGAGAATACATTGGCATCTATTTATCAAGCCGTCAACCGCAAATACGCTGGAATTCCGCAGCGTAACTGTGGCGAGCCTGATTCCAATTATTTATCAAACCCTACAGACCGGCAAAAGTAGAATTTTGTGACGTAACATACGATCCGCCGGTCAAAGTCCGACACAGATCGATGCTTACGTCATTACAGTTGTTCCGAATGCAAATTCGGCACTATCTGACTACTTTTGCAAGTTACATTTTTTTTACCAGGTACGCTCGCCACTATTCCGGCCCAGCGTACCTGGTTTTCAATCCGCCCCCCTGGAGGCGGCGGATGCCATAGGAATCAATGGGAGTCTGAAAGCAGCGAAAGCTTATGTTTGCTGCTGCCCAATTTCCCATTGATTCCTAAGGGAGAATAAAGTTACGTTTACACCTAACACCCTAACATATACCTCGAGTCTAAACACCCCTAATCTGCCGCCCCCTACACCGCCGCCACCTACATTATGTTATTAACCCCTAATCTGCTGCCCTGACACCGCCGACACCTACATTATACTTATTAACCCCTAATCTGCCCCCCCTACACCGCCGCCACCTACATTATGTTATTAACCCCTAATCTGCCACCACCTACACCACCGCCACCTAGATTATGTTATTAACCCCTAATCTGACCCCCCTACACTGCCGCCACTTACATAACACTTATTAACCCCTAATCTGCCGTCCCCAATGTCGCCGCCACTATATTAAATTTATTAACTTCTAAACCTAAGTCTAACCCTAACACCCCCTAACTTAAATCTAATTTAAATAAATATAAATAAAATTCCTATTATTAACTACATTATTCCTATTTAAAACTAAATACTTACCTAATAGTTACATTGTAGCTAGCTTAGGGTTTATTTTTATTTTACAGGCAAGTTTGTATTTATTTTAACTATGTAGAATAGTTATTAAATAGTTATTAACTATTTAATAACTACCTAGCTAAAATAAAAACAAAAGTACCTGTAAAATAAAACCTAACCTAAGTTACAATTACACCTAACACTACACTATAATTAAATAAATTATCTAAATTAAATACAATTAACTAAATTAAATTCAATAACCTAAATTAAATTAAATTAAGTACAAAAACAAACAAACACTAAATTACAGAAAATAATAAACAAATTACAGAAAATAATAAACTAATTGCACCTAATCTAATAGCCCTATCAAAATAAAAAAGCCCCCCAAAATAAAAAAAAACCCTAGCCTAAACTAAACTACCAGCAGCCCTTAAAAGGGCCTTTTGCGGGGCATTGCCCCAAAGTAATCAGCTCTTTTACCTGTAAAAAAAAATACAAACAACCCCCCAACAGTAAAACCCACCACCCACACAACCAACCCCCCCCAAAAAAATACTAACTAAAAAAACCTAAGCTCCCCATTTCCCTGAAACGGGCATTTGGATGGGCATGGCCCTTAAAAGGGCAGTTAGCTCTTTTGCAGCCCAAAGCCCTAACCTAAAAATAAAACCCACCCAATACACCCTTAAAAAAAACCTAACACTAACCCCCTGAAGATCGACTTACCGGGAGATGCCTTCATCCAGGCCGGGCAGAAGTGGTCCTCCAGATGGGCAGAAGTCTTCATCCAAGCCGGGCAGAAGTGGTCCTCCAGACGGGCAGAAGTCTTCATCCAGATGGCATCTTCTATCTTCTATCTTCATCCATCCAGCGCAGAGCAGCTCCATCTTCAAGACATCCGATGCGGAGCATCCTCTTCGGCTGACTACCCGACGAATGAAGGTTCCTTTAAGTGATGTCATCCAAGATGGCGTCCCTTAGATTCCGATTGGCTGATAGAATTCTATCAGCCAATCGGAATTAAGGTAGAAAAAAATCCTATTGGCTTCAACCCTGATTGGAACAGCCAATAGGATTGAGCTCGCATTCTATTGGCTGTTCCAATCAGCCAATAGGATTGAAGTTCAATCCTATTGGCTGATAGCATCAGCCAATAGGATTTTTTCTACCTTAATTCCGATTGGCTGATAGAATTCTATCAGCCAATCGGAATCTAAGGGACGCCATCTTGGATGACATCACTTAAAGGAACCTTCATTCATCGGGTAGTCGTCGGTCGAAGAGGATGCTCCGCGTCGGATGTCTTGAAGATGGACCCGCTCTGCGCCGGATGGATGAAGATAGAAGATGCCGTCTGGAGGACCACTTCTGCCCGGCTTGGATGAAGAGTTCTGCCGTCTGGAGGACCACTTCTGCCCGGATTGGGTGAAGACTTCTGCCTGTCTGGAGGACCACTTCTGCCCGGCTTGGATGAAGACGTCTCCCGGTAAGTCGATCTTCAGGGGGTTAGTGTTTGGTTTTTTTAAGGGTGTATTGGGTGGGTTTTATTTTTAGGTTAGGGCTTTGGGCTGCAAAAGAGCTAACTGCCTTTTTAAGGGCAATGGCCATCCAAATGCCCTTTTCAGGGCAATGGGGAGCTTAGTTTTTTTTAGCTAGTATTGTTTTTGGGGGGTTGGTTGTGTAGGTGGTGGGTTTTATTGTTGGGGGGGTTGTTTGTATTTTTTTTTTTTACAGGTAAAAAGAGCTGATTACTTTGGGGCAATGCCCCGCAAAAGGCCCTTTTAAGGGCTATTGGTAGTTTAGTTTAGGCTACGTTTTTTTTTTTTTTTATTATTTATTTTGATAGGGCTATTAGATTAGGTGTAATTAGTTTACATTTCTGTAATTTGTTTATTATTTTCTGTAATTTAGTGCAGGTTTTTTTTGTACTTTAGATAATTTAATTTAGGTTATTGTATTTAATTTAGTTAATTGTATTTAATTTAGATAATTTATTTAATTATAGTGTAGTGTTAGGTGTAAATGTAACTTAGGTTAGGTTTTATTTTACAGGTACTTTTGTATTTACTGTATTTTAGCTAGGTAGTTATTAAATAGTTAATAACTATTTAATAACTATTCTACCTAGTTAAAATAAATACAAACTTGCCTGTAAAATAAAAATAAACCCTAAGCTAGCTACAATGTAACTATTAGTTATATTGTAGCTAGCTTAGGGTTTATTTTATAGGTAAGTATTTAGTTTTAAATAGGAATAATGTAGTTAATGATAGTAATTTTATTTATATTTATTTAAATTAGATTTGTTAGGGGGTGTTAGGGTTAGACTTAGGTTTAGGGGTTAATAAATTAAATATAGGGGTGGCGACGTTGGGGACGGCAGAGTAGGGGTTAATAAGTGTTATTTAGGTGGCTGCAGTGTAGGGGATGGCAGATTTGGGGTTAATAAGTATAATGTAGGTGGCGATGGACTCTGGGAGCGGCGGTTTAGGGGTTAATAACTTTATTTAGTTGCGGCGGGGTCCGGGAGTGGGCCGGCAGTATAGGGGTAAAACAGTTTAGTATAGTGTGGGTGTTTAGTGACAGGGTACCAATAAAGCTGGGAAAAAAAGCAGAAGAGCAGTGAGATCGATGACTGTTATTTAACAACAGTCCGGTGCTTATCGCCCCGTACTTGGTGCGCGGCTTTTTGACAGCTTTTTTGGTAACTTTGGAGAACGTATTTAGGTCCGCGGCATGAAATGTTAGGCGATCTTAGGCAAGCGTATTGGTGCTGTTGAATGCAAGTAAGTTGACAGCTTGATAAGTAGATGTCATTGTCCCAACTTATATTATTTAATGATTTCCTTAAATCATTGAATTTTGCTTTTTTGAAGTTAAAAGTCTTAGTTAAACCTTTAAGACACTGCATATGAAAAGAGATTTCAAATGTGACCATGTTATGATGATCACTGTTACCCAAATGTTCTTTGACTTCTATGTTTGATATTATATCTGTATTGTTTGATAGCACTAAATCCAATATAGCTTTACGCCTAGTTGGCTCCTCTATTAATTGTGACAAGAAGTTATCCCTGAGAGCATTTAAAAATCTATCTCCCTTAGCTGAATTACTAGTTTCATTGGCCCAGTTTATATCAAGGTAGTTAAAATCTCCCATAATTACAGCACTGTTATTAGCAGCCTTACCTATTTGCATTAGTAGTCGAGTTTCCTCCAGGTCACTAATGTTAGGGGGCTTGTAGCATGTTCCTAGAAATATTTTTTTAGGATTTTTCCCCCCACTCTTTATTTCAACCCACAGGGTCCCTACATTGTCACTTGTATCATAAATACCTTCCCCTATTGTAGGTTTAAGGTTAGGTTTAATATACATGCAGATTCCTCCACCCCTTTTATTATCCCTGTCCCTCCTAAATAAAGTATACCCCTCTAAGTTAACTGCCCAGTCATGTGAATCATCTCACCAAGTTTCAGTTATACTGATAACATCATAGTCCTCTTCTGCAACTAAGAGCGTCAGCTCCCCCATTTTACCTGTCATGCTTCTTGTATTTGTTGTCATACATTTAATTTTCATGTGCTTTCTGCTGCTACTTGGTGTGCTTTCCTCTATACTTTCTAATGTGACATTTCTTAAGTCATCCCTTCCTTGAGATATTAAAGGAGTGACATATTCACAGACTGATCTCTCTGTTCTATTGTGATCTAACTGACCCTCCCCCCTTTGCCTACTCTAAATGTGCTACCATCCTTTCCCCCAACACACCAGCACCCATGTCATTCAGGTGCAATCCATCCTTACTGTACAAATTATACCCTAATGAAAAATCAGCCTAGTGCTCTAAAAAGTCAAACCCCTCATTTTTACACCATGTTTTTAACCATGAATTAACAGACCTTAGCTCCTTCTGCCTTACTGAGTTAGCACACGGCACTGGTAATATATAAAAAAATATTATTTTGGAGGTCCTTGCTTTAAACTTGCTACCTAACTCCCTGAAGTCATTTTTTAGGACTCTCCATCTCCCGCCAATTCCTTCATTAGTATCAATATGTACCATGACTGCAGGATCAGACCCACATCCCTCTAACAATTTATCAATACGCTCCACAATATGCCTAATACGTGCCCCTGGAAGACAGCAAACTGTTCTATTTAAAGGGTCTGGCTGACAAATTACCCTGTAAACCTTCCTAATAATAGAGTCTCCTACCACCAACATCTGCCTCAGGCCCTGACTTGTATGCCCCTCTTCCATGACTGAAGGACTGTTAACTATAGTATGCCCCTCTACCATGTTTGAAGGACTGCACACCATAGTATGTTGCTCTTCCACAACTAAAGGACTGTTCACTATACTAGGCAAACCAGCCCTCTTTGACACTGCCACCCCCAAACTGATATCCCCAACATCTTCACTTAATCTGGCAAATCTATTGGGGTGTACCAGCTCAGAACTGGCTTGTCTCTTCCGCTTACCTTTACTTCGCCCTCTAACTGTGACCCAGCTACATCCTGGAGTCTCCTCATCTGAATCATCCCAATTCCCACTGCTAGAACCTTTAACAACCAACTCAGTCCTATCCATTTACTTTCAAGTGTCTGAATTTCATGCAGTGTTGCAATTAGTTCCTCCAGATCTCCAATACGAGTTTCTAAAGAGACAATATGCTCACACTTGCCACAAACATATAATCCCAGAAGCGGCTGATCCAGTGGTGCAAACATGTGGCAAGCTGTACACTGAATGAGATTCTCACTCATACTTAATAAAAGGTTTAACTTAAAAATATAAAATAATTATATTTCCCCTTGGTTACTCCAAATCCTTGTTTGCCTAACTACCTTGCGCCTAGATTTAGAGTTCTGCGTTAGCCATCAAAAGCAGCGTTAAGGGCTCCTAACGCTGCTTTTTACCGCCCGCTGGTATTTAGAGTCAGCCAAGAAAGGGTCTAACGCTCACTTTCAAGCCGCAACTTTTCCATACCGCAGATCCCCTTACGCCAATTGCGTATCCTATCTTTTCAATGGGATCTTCCTAAAGCTGGTATTTATAGTCTTGGCTGAAGTGAGCGGTAGAGCCTGTACCGACAAAACTCCATCCGCAGAAAAAAGTCAGTAGTTAAGAGCTTTCTGGGCTAACGCCGGTTTATAAAGCTCTTAACTACTGTGCTCTAAAGTACACTAACACCCATAAACTACCTATGTACCCCTAAACCGAGGTCCCCCCACATTGCCGCCACTCTAATAATTTTTTTTAACCCCTAATATGCCGACCGCACACCGCCGCCACCTACATTATCCCTATGAACCCCTAATATGCTGCCCCTAACATCGCCAACACCTACATAATATTTATTAACCCCTAATCTTCCCCCCCAACGTCGCCGCTACCTACCTACACTTATTAACCCCTAATCTGCCGACCGGACCTCGCCGCCACTATAATAAATGTATTAACCCCTAAACCGCCTCACTCCCACCTCAAAAACCCTATAATAAATATTATTAACCCCTAATCTGCCCTCCCTAACATCACCGACACCTAACTTCAAGTATTAACCCCTAATCTGCTGACCGAACCTCACCGCTACTCTAATAAATGTATTAACCCCTAAAGCTGAGTCTAACCCTAACCCTAAACCCCCCTAAGTTAAATATAATTTTAATCTAACGAAATAAATTAAATATTATTAACTAAAGTCTTCCTATTTAAAACTAAATACTTACCTGTAAAATAAACCCTAATATAGCTACAATATAACGAATAATTATATTGTAGCTATTTTAGGATTTATATTTATTTTACAGGCAACTTTGTATTTATTTTAACTAGGTACAATAGCTATTAAATAGTTATTTACTATTTAATAGCTACCTAGTTAAAATAATTACAAAATTACCTGTAAAATAAATCCTAACCTAAGTTACAATTAAACCTAACACTACACTATCAATAAATAAATTAAATAAATTAACTACAATTACATACAATTAAATAAACTAAACTAAATTACAAAAAACAAACAAACACTAAATTACAAAAAATAAAAAAGATTACAAGAATTTTAAGCTAATTACACCTACTCTAAGCCCCCTAATAAAATAACAAAGCCCCCCAAAATAAAAAAATTCCCTACCCTAATCTAAATTAAAATAGTTAACAGCTCTATTACCTTACCAGCCCTTAAAAGGGCTTTTTGCGGGGCATGCCCCAAAGAAATCAGCTCTTTTGCCTGTAAAAAAAACACAATACCACCCCCCAACATTACAACCCACCACCCACATACCCCTACTCTAACCCAAACCCCCCTTAAAAAAACCTAACACTACCCCCTGAAGATCTCCCTACCTTGAGTCGTCTTTACCCAACCGGGCCGAACTCTTCATCCGATGGAACAAAAGAAGACATCCGGAGCGGCAGAAGTCTTCATCCTATCCGGGCAGAAGAGGACATCCGGACCGGCAGACATCTTCATCCAAGCGGCATCTTCTATCTTCATCCATCCAACGAGGAGCGGCTCCATCTTCAAGACCTCAGGCGCGGAACATCCCTCTTCAATGACGACGAATGAAGGTTCCTTTAAGTGACGTCATCCAACATGGCGTCCCTCGAATTCTGATTGGCTGATAGGATTCTATCAGCCAATCGGAATTAAGGTAGGAAAAATCTGATTGGCTGATTGAATCAGACAATCAGATTCAAGTTCAATCCGATTCGCTCATCCAATCAGATTGAGCTCGCATTCTATTGGCTGTTCCGATCAGCCAATAGAATGCAAGCTCAATCTGATTGGCTGATTGGATCAGCCAATCGTATTGAACTTGAATCTGATTGGCTGATTCAATCAGCCAATCAGATTTTTCCTACCTTAATTCCGATTGGTTGATAGAATCCAGTAGGAGGGTTTCTTTTTAGCCAATTTTGTAAATAGTATGATATTTAGGATACATAACCTCACCTCTGGGGATATTCCTACATTGCTAAGAAAGTACATTATTTAAGGATAATTTAATATTTGTTTTTAAAATAGTGGTGGAGAGCCAATGGCGCACCATTCCTCAGAACTTTACCATGTATGGGCAGTTCCATATCATATGTAGGGTGTCTGCCTTGTTGGCTCTGCGTCATGGGCAAACAATTTCATCGCTGCTCACCCAGTGAAAGAATTGTGTAGGTGATACATACACATTGTGTAACAATTTGAATTGTGACTCTCTAGTTTCTGAGGCAAGAGTGGCCCTCTCAACTGTTCAAATGCTTTTTTCAAGAGTGTCAATGGAAATTCTCCCCCCCCCCCCCCCCAGAAGAGTGGACCATCTATGTACTATTTCCTGTAAGGTTTTCTCACCAACCGAGGCCAAGAAAAGGAAGTAGATGGGTGAAATTGACGTCACGACCACCTTAACCCAATTTAGTATTATAGTAGCTTGTGTGTCTTTTGAGGAGTCACATGTTGTCAATAAGCTGTTAAGGTAGTGTCTTGCCTGCAGGTATGCAAATTGATGTGTTGGTGGAAGGTCATAAACATTGCTTAAGTCTCTAAAGGATAGCATATGTTTTCCATCCTCTGTCAGTGTCTGACCTACAGTGTGCATACCTAATCATTTCCAAGTGTAAAAAGATGCAGTAGATATGCCTGACATGAATTCAGGGTTACCCTGCCACAGGAAAAATTTCATCAATTTGTGGTTGGTTCCCAACCTTTTACATGTCAGTCTCCAAGCTCTAACCGGTTGTTCCAAAACACTCTTTTCGTTTACCCATTTGCTAGATTGAGCCATTGTCATGAGGTAAGAATTCTATAGACCACGGTCTAATTAGCTCCTCTTCTAAATTAGGATTTGTGAATTGTTGGTTGTGTGCCAGTCAGTCAACTACTATTTTACATTGTGCTGCCTGTCAGCCGCTCTGGAATCAATCCGGGATGTAACCCAACTGCTAGCGTGAATTGAAAGCACACGCTAGCACACTGAGAAATATCCAGGACGTGACCCACTCAGGAAGCAGATTAGAAGATAACAAAAATGAATATTGTTCCAGAATGCAGGAAAGCCACAAAGGATAAAACGTCCCTTTAAGTAGTACAAAGAACAAAAAGGAAATGCTCTTACTTGAAGCTTCTGAAAAAGGTCCTCTTTAGCAGGCTTGTAAAACAAAGGAAAAGTTCTCTTTTGCAGCTTGTAAAAGTAAAAGTTCCTTTTAAGCAGGTGTATAACAAACAGAAAGGTAAAGTTCTCTTTTGCAGCTTGTAAAAGTAAATGTCCCTTTTAAACAGGTGTATAACAAACAGAAAGGCAAAGTTCTCTTTTGCAGCTTGTAAAAGTAAATGTCCCCTTTTTAACAGGTTTAGAACAAACAGAATAGCACAGTTTCTTGTACAGCTTGTAAAAGTATAATGTCCCTTTAAGCAGGTTTATAACAAACAGAAAGGCAAAGTTCTCTTTTGCAGCTTGTAAAAGTAAATGTCCCTTTTAAGCAGGTGTATAACAAACAGAAAGGCAAAGTTCTCTTTTGCAGCTTGTAAAAGTAAAATGTCCCTTTAAGCAGGTTTTGTTTATCAAAGAAAAGGTTTAAAGGTAAAGGCAAAAGCAAGGTCAGGCAGGCAGAAGTCGGCATCCAAATATCAGCAAAAGGTATAGGCAAAAGACAAGGTCAGGCAAGCAGAAGTCGGCATCCAAGTATCAGCAAAAGGGTAAAAGCTACAGGCAAGGTCAGGCAGGCAGAAGTCAATATCCAAATATCAGCAAGTAGGGATTAGGCAAGAGGCTTGGTCAGGCAGGCAGAAGTCGGTACACAAAAGAACAAAATTGATATGGTACTCACAATCCAGGGAAACAAACAAACGGGCCCAGATTCAGATCTCCCGCCGTGATTTAAAGGGCAGGAGCGTAACCGTCATCAGAGGGGTGTGAGAGAAAGCGTCATGTTGCTAAGCAACATGACGTCAGACACACAGAGAAGTTCCGGGAGCCGCGGCGACACGGCGATGAACGGAAGCAATCATGACAGCACCCCCTCCTCAAGGACCCCTCCGGGGGACAGGACCAGGTCTATCAGGATGAGTCTTGTGGAAGGTCTTGACCAAAATAGGAGCATTTACTTGATGAGCAGGTTCCCAAGAACGTTCCGTGACTGGATAACCCTTCCAATGAATGAGATAATACAATTTCTTGCCCCGCCACTTGGAATCTAGAATATGGCTGATCTCAAACTCAGGATGTCCATGCACCAATAACGGTGGAGGTTTAGAAAAAGGCTTAGAATACCTGTTAATCATCACAGGTTTTAAAAGAGAAACATGGAATACCGGATGGACTTTGAGAGACTTGGGTAAAGCTACCCGATAAGCAGTGGAACATATCTGACCCAGTATTTGGAAAGGACCCACATATCGTGGTCCCAATTTGTTAGAAGGTTGTTTCAGGCGAAGAAATCGAGAGGAAATCCAAACTTTATCACCAGGGCGATATTTGGGAGCCTTCTTCCGTCGAAGATCCGAAAAGAACTTGTAACGTCTAGAAGTTACAGAAAGAATACGATGTATCTTCTGCCAATGTCGAGTTAATCTTCGGGCTGTAAGATCAGAAGCAGGATTCACTGTGGAGGAAGTATGCAAAGGGAATGTCCTAGGCTGATATCCGTAAGCTGCATGAAAAGGAGAAGTCTGAAGGGAGGAATTGTACCGGGCATTATGAGCCAATTCAGCCAAAGGAAGGTAAGAAGTCCAGTTAGAGTGATAATGATCCACATAATGTCTAAGATAAGTTTCAAGACACTGGTTTACTCTTTCAGTCTGACCATTCGATTGTGGGTGGTGAGAAGTAGAGAGAGATATAGTAGTACCAAAATGTTTACAAAGTGACCTCCAAAATCGAGAAACGAATTGTACCCCTCTATCTGAAACAATATCTAGAGGAAATCCATGGATTCTTACAATATGTAGAATAAAAAGTTCAGAGAGTCTTTTGGCAGATGGTAATCCTGGCAAGGGTACAAAATGAGCCGTCTTAGTGAACCTGTCGACCACCACCCAGATAGTATTGTTCCCAGTGGACAAGGGAAGATCGGTAATAAAGTCCATGGATACATGAGTCCAAGGCTGGTGAGGTATAGGCAATGGTTGGAGTAATCCTGAAGGAAGTTGGCGTGGAGTTTTGTTCATGGCACATTGTGTGCATACTGAGACGTAATCCTTCACATCTTGAGAGAGTGTAGGCCACCAGACATGTTGTTTGAGGTTTCGAGTGGTAATACTGATGCCAGGATGTCCAGAAAGGGGACTATCATGAGCCCAAAATAAAATCTTGGAACGAAGGCGTTCAGGAACAAAGAGTAAACCATCGGGAGGTTTACAGGACAAAGGAAGATGCTCTTGAGCGGACTGTAATTCTTGTAACCAAGAAGTTGTTAACTGGGCAATGACTTCATGAGGTTGGAGAATGGTACCAGACTCAGGAACTGGGGTATCTTGAAATTGTCTGGAAAGTGCGTCTGCTTTAATATTTTTTGAACCAGGTATGTAAGACAAATTATAGTGAAACCGAGAGAAGAATAATGACCAGCGTGCTTGCCTGGAATTTAATCGTTTGGCTGTTTGAAGATACAGAAGGTTCTTATGATCAGTAAGTATAGTAAATGGCAAAGAAGTACCTTCCAGCCAATGTCTCCATTCATCCAATGCCATTTTGATGACAAGCAACTCTTTATTCCCTACGTCATAGTTAAATTCGGAAGGAGTGAATTTTTTAGAGAAAAAAGCAACAGGATGAATCCTTCCAGTCTCTGGTATTCGTTGAGACAGAACAGCTCCAGCAGCAACAGAGGAAGCATCCACCTCCAGAATAAATTGAAACTCAGGATTTGGATGACGAAGGATAGGAGCTGAGGAAAAAGCTTCTTTGAGAGATTCAAAAGCTTCTATAGCCTCAGACGGCCATACCTTACAGTTTTGTCCTTTTCTTGTGAGAGAAGTAAGAGGAGAAGTAATAGTAGCAAAATTCTTGATGAACTTTCTGTAATAATTGGCGAAGCCTAGGAAACGTTGTAAAGCCTTCAAAGAATCAGGTCTAGGCCAATCCAAAATGGCAGAAAGTTTAGTAGGGTCCATTTCGAATCCAGATGCCGATATTACATAACCCAGAAAGGGTATGGATTTTTGATGGAAAGAACATTTCTCCAGTTTAGCAAACAGATGGAATTCTCTTAGACGTTGAAGTACTTTCTTGACGTGGTGCACATGATCTTGGTGGTTCTGAGAAAAAATTAAGATGTCGTCCAGGTATATGATAACAAAAATATTCAAAAAATCACGAAAGATCTCGTTTACAAAATGCTGGAAAACCGCCGGAGCATTGCATAGCCCGAAGGGCATGACCAAATATTCATAATGCCCAAATCGAGTGTTAAAGGCAGTCTTCCACTCATCTCCTTTGCGTATACGGATCAAGTTGTATGCACCACGTAGGTCGAGTTTGGTGAAAATGGTGGCTCCCTGAAGATAAGTAAAAAGTTCAGGAATAAGGGGCAGAGGATAACTGTTCTTGATGGTAATCTGATTCAATCCACGATTATCAATACAGGGTCTTAATCCGCCATCCTTTTTTCCCACAAAAAAGAAACCAGCCCCTACAGGGGAAGAGGAGGGTCGAATAAATCCTCTAGCCAGATTGTCTTTTATATATTCTTCCAGAGCCATGTTTTCTGGTTTAGAAAGTGGATATGTCTTGCCTCGAGGATAGGCAGCCCCAGGAAGGAGATCAATGGGACAATCAAAAGGGCGATGAGGAGGAAGACGTTCAGCTTCTTTTTTGGAGAAGACATCCACAAAGTCATGGTAATGCATAGGTAAGGATTCCGGAGTTTCAACTGTGAGAGCAATAGTGAGTGGTAACTTAGTAATCTTTTGAAGACATTTAGTCTGGCATGTAGATCCCCAGGAAGTGAGTTCACTGAAAGTCCAAGAAAAAATGGGATTGTGAATCTGGAGCCAGGGTAATCCCAAGATAATGGGAAATTGCGGAGTGGGAATGACATTGAAACAAATTGTCTCAGAATGAAGTATTCCTACGGTGAGGAGTAAGGGTTGAGTAGAAAACTGAATGTATCCAGAACCCAAAGGATCTCCACTGACCGTAGAGACTGAAATGGAATACTCCTTCTTTAGTAAGGGTATAGAATGAGTAGAAACAAATGTAGAGTCAATGAACACACCTCCAGCACCAGAATCAATTAGAGCTTGGGTATAGATCTTCTTATGTCCAATTAGAAGAGTTACAGGAACAAAGAGTTTCTTGTATAGGGAATGACCACTATTTTGGCTTAACTCAGTTCCCTGGACTAGAGTTAAGCCCTGGCTTTTACTGGCCTAGTAGGACAATCCCTTAATAAATGCCCTTTAAGGCCACAGTACAGACATACGCCAAGAGTCCGTCTTCTCAAGCGTTCAGTCTCAGTTAATTTTATACTTCCTACTTCCATGGGTTCAGCCTGATCAGTAGTAGGAGAGGCTGGAGTGACTGGATTAGAAAAACGAGGAGCTAAACGAAAAGGAGTTCGAGTTGAAGTCCTCTGTGTTCTATCCTTTTCTTGTTGGCGTTCACGAAACCTGGCGTCGAGACTGATACAGAGATTTATTAAGGCTTCTAAGGACTCTGGAAGTTCACGATACACCAATTCATCCTTGAGACGCTCAGAAAGTCCTTTACGGAAAGCGGCTCTGAGTGCTCCCTGATTCCAAGTGGTTTCAGAGGCAAGGGTGCGGAACTCAATTGCATATTGAGAGACTGGTTGATTTCCTTGACGTAAATCCAGGAGAGTAGCTTCAGCAGCGGATGACCTTCCAGGTTTATCGAATACGTTTGAGAATGTAGATAGAAATGTATCAACATCCAACAGTATAGGATCATTCTTTTCTAGCAAAGGTGACACCCAAGCCAAGGCTTTTCCTTTCATTAAGGAAATAAGAAACGTGATTCTAGAAGAGGCAGTAGCAAAGAGAGTAGGGCTATTTCGGAAATGAAGACGGCATTGATTCAGAAAGCCTCTACATTCTTCAGGATTCCCATCATATTTATCCGGAAGAGGTATCCTGGGACTTAGTTGTACCTGAGACTGATTGTTAGGAATCGGAGGAGGTAATGCCTCAATCGGATTTGGATTGGGATTAGGATTGGGAGGTGCGGTAGCAACCAAATTTTGTAATAGAGCAGTAATTTGATCAAGTTTAGTGTCCAGAGACTGCAAGTGAGTGGCATGAGAACCCAAGAGCTGTCCCTGGTGAGCCACGGCCATAGATAATTCAGTGGGGTCCATTTTTATGGCCCGTTTGTAATGTCAGCCGCTCTGGAATCAATCCGGGATGTAACCCAACTGCTAGCGTGAATTGAAAGCACACGCTAGCACACTGAGAAATATCCAGGACGTGACCCACTCAGGAAGCAGATTAGAAGATAACAAAAATGAATATTGTTCCAGAATGCAGGAAAGCCACAAAGGATAAAACGTCCCTTTAAGTAGTACAAAGAACAAAAAGGAAATGCTCTTACTTGAAGCTTCTGAAAAAGGTCCTCTTTAGCAGGCTTGTAAAACAAAGGAAAAGTTCTCTTTTGCAGCTTGTAAAAGTAAAAGTTCCTTTTAAGCAGGTGTATAACAAACAGAAAGGTAAAGTTCTCTTTTGCAGCTTGTAAAAGTAAATGTCCCTTTTAAACAGGTGTATAACAAACAGAAAGGCAAAGTTCTCTTTTGCAGCTTGTAAAAGTAAATGTCCCCTTTTTAACAGGTTTAGAACAAACAGAATAGCACAGTTTCTTGTACAGCTTGTAAAAGTATAATGTCCCTTTAAGCAGGTTTATAACAAACAGAAAGGCAAAGTTCTCTTTTGCAGCTTGTAAAAGTAAATGTCCCTTTTAAGCAGGTGTATAACAAACAGAAAGGCAAAGTTCTCTTTTGCAGCTTGTAAAAGTAAAATGTCCCTTTAAGCAGGTTTTGTTTATCAAAGAAAAGGTTTAAAGGTAAAGGCAAAAGCAAGGTCAGGCAGGCAGAAGTCGGCATCCAAATATCAGCAAAAGGTATAGGCAAAAGACAAGGTCAGGCAAGCAGAAGTCGGCATCCAAGTATCAGCAAAAGGGTAAAAGCTACAGGCAAGGTCAGGCAGGCAGAAGTCAATATCCAAATATCAGCAAGTAGGGATTAGGCAAGAGGCTTGGTCAGGCAGGCAGAAGTCGGTACACAAAAGAACAAAATTGATATGGTACTCACAATCCAGGGAAACAAACAAACGGGCCCAGATTCAGATCTCCCGCCGTGATTTAAAGGGCAGGAGCGTAACCGTCATCAGAGGGGTGTGAGAGAAAGCGTCATGTTGCTAAGCAACATGACGTCAGACACACAGAGAAGTTCCGGGAGCCGCGGCGACACGGCGATGAACGGAAGCAATCATGACACTGCCCAGTTGTATAATTCAATGTTAGGCAACTCTAAACCACCGGACTCTCTAGGTGCCGTCAATTTTGAGTAGCTTACTCTATGTTTTTTATTGTCCCAGACAAATTTAAGTATGAGTTTTGTATTGTTTTAGGAATTGGAGGTCTGAATGTTTTAGGATGGCAGAAAGCATTTGGAAAATATATAATAGTTTGGGGAATATGATCATCTTAATGAGACCTACCCTACCTGACAATGAGATTGGCAACTTCTGCCAGCCCTCCACAAGGGTTCGTAATTTACTCATTCCTAAGTATTTGAAGCTCTCTGAGACAATCTTAAATTCAGAAATTCGGCTTTTTACGTGCGTAGGGTTAGCACATGAGTGAAAACATTTACTTTCAACTTGTAGTACGACCTGTATCTGATATGCACAAAAAGCTTACTTCTAGTGAGTTAGCGTGCAAGTGGAAGTGATATAAATAGCGTTTCACTCGTAATCTGGCCCATGGTGAGTAAAAACCATGCTACTATAGTTGTAGCCAGCAATTTAATGTCCCTTTAAAGATTAACATTAGAATAGTGATCATACACATATGCAAAGCTATAGAAACATTTCTACTGCTGTTATCAACACTAGTAATGTGTGTTCTCATTATTTTTAGTGCTCTGTCCATTCTGCTGAAGTATTACATCACGTACGAATAATGCATGTTGTATATTATAAAATATACTACAAATGAACTGATGCTTCAAACAGAATGTTATATGTAGTCCATATTTTTAAAGCGAGATTCAGTAACAATGTAAGAGCAAAAAAAGCAGGTTGCTAAAAGTTCAATCACGTCATTAACATGGCATTAGGCAAATTATCTCTTCTTGGATTTCTGTCTATAACAATATATCATATACCACAGTGGTGAATGAGCAGATCTAGTCTAGTCTAATGTTCAAAGTCCAAGTGCTGCCCAATAGCATCATGTTCAGCATTGGGAACTTATGGTCTCTTAGCGAATCAGAAAACTGAACACAACTGCTTAGTCCCTTATCAGAAGTCTGAATATCACGATAAATGTATGGAAACTGTAATGCAATAGTGTTTACATGTGTTCCTAAAAGCATAACTTAATTATTTTCTTCTTGAAGGCATCAAATTGCAATAATCCATTCAATATATGTGTTCTTTTTTAATCCATCACTTATCACTTGGTCTTTACATATGTCTGCTACACCAATGAAAACCTACATGTCTATTATCTAGATTTAATTTCTCTTTAAAGTGTGTATTGTCTTTTCATATGCACACTTTCTGTGACACCAGCTATCTACTGAGCATGTGCATACATTTCACAGCATATACATATGAGTTTTTTGTGATTGGCTGATGGCTTTCACATGATAAAGGGGTGGGGTAATGGAAGAAATATTCAAGTTTGTGAGAACAAAAATCTACTACTCTTTTGAAACTCAGGCTAAGGACCTGATATTCAAAAGCTCTCTGCTCAGGCTAGATGATCTAAGACATCTCGTCAGCACAGAGATGCCCCTAAAAAAATGTTAGAAACACAAATTTTAATTTGAAAGATATTTATCTCACTATTCAGGGTTCTTGATGTGATGGAGAGACACCTATATCACAATATAAGGTCTAAAAAAATCCAATAGATTTTGATTAATTTCTCTCCATGCAGACGAGCTATAGAATATCAGACCTAAGGCCTAGATTTAGAGTTGGGCGGTAGCCGTCAAAACCAGCGTTAGAGGCTCCTAACGCTGGTTTTGGGCTACCGCCGGTATTTGGAGTCAGTCAGGAAAGGGTCTAACGCTCACTTTCCAGCCGCGACTTTTCCATACCGCAGATCCCCTTACGTCATTTGCGTATCCTATCTTTTCAATGGGATCTTTCTAACGCCGGTATTTAGAGTCGTGGCTGAAGTGAGCGTTAGAAATCTGACGACAAAACTCCAGCCGCAGAAAAAAGTCAGTAGTTAAGAGCTTTCTGGGCTAATGCCGGTTTATAAAGCTCTTAACTACTGTGCTCTAAAGTACACTAACACCAATAAACTACCTATGTACCCCTAAACCGAGGTCCCCCCACATCGCCGCCACTCGATTAAATTTTTTTCACCCCAATCTGCCGACCGCCACCTACGTTATACTTATGTACCCCTAATCTGCTGCCCCTAACACCGCCGACCCCTATATTATATTTATTAACCCCTAACCTGCCCCCCACAACGTCACCGCCAGCTACCTACAATAATTAACCCCTAATCTGCCGACCGCAAAGCGCCGCCACCTACGTTATCCTTATGTACCCCTAATCTGCTGCCCCTAACACCGCCGACCCCTATATTATATTTATTAACCCCTAATTAGATTGAGCTCGCATTCTTTTGGCTGATCGGAACAGCCAATTGAATGCGAGCTCAATCTGATTGGCTGATCGGATCAGCCAATCGGATTGAACTTGATTCTGATTGGCTGATTCCATCAGCCAATCAGAATTTTCCTACCTTAATTCCGATTGGCTGATGGAATCCTATCAGCCAATCGGAATTCGAGGGATGCCATCTTGGATGACGTCCCTTAAAGGAACCGTCATTCTTCAGTTGGACGTCGGAGGAAGAAGATTGATCCGCGCTGGAGGTCTTCACGATGGAGCCGTTCCTCATCGGATGAAGATAGAAGATGCCGCTTGGATCAAGATGGTTGCCGGTCTGGATCGCCTCTTCTTCCCGGATAGGATGAAGACTTTGGAGCCTCTTCTGGACCTCTTCAGCCGCAGGATAATGGATCGCCAGCCCCCGCTTGGGTTGGATGAAGATTTCGGAGCCAGGACTGATCGGTGATACCCGGCGAGGTGAAGATAAGATAGGAAGATCTTCAGGGTCTTAGTGTTAGGTTTATTTAAGGGGGGTTTGGGTTAGATTAGGGGTATGTGGGTGGTGGGTTGTAATGTTGGGGGGGTATTGTATGTTTTTTTTTACAGGCAAAAGAGCTGAATTCTTTGGGGCATGCCCCACAAAAGGTCCTTTTAAGGGCTGGTAAGGTAAAAGAGCTTTGAACTTTTTTAATTTAGAATAGGGTAGGGCATTTTTTATTTTGGGGGGCTTTGTTATTTTATTAGGGTGCTTAGAGTAGGTGTAATTAGTTTAAAATTGTTGTAATATTTTTCTGATGTTTGTAAATATTTTTTTATTTTTTGTAACTTAGTTCTTTTTTATTTTTTGTACTTTAGTTAGTTTATTTCATTGTATTTATTTGTAGATATTGTATTTAATTAATTTATTGATAGTGTAGTGTTAGGTTTAATTGTAACTTAGGTTAGGATTTATTTTACAGGTAATTTTGTAATTATTTTAACTATTTTAGCTATTAAATAGTTCTTAACTATTTAATAGCTATTGTACCTGGTTAAAATAAATACAAAGTTACCTGTAAAATAAATATAAATCCTAAAATAGCTATAATATAATTATAATTTATATTGTAGCTATATTAGGGTTTATTTTACAGGTCAGTATTTAGCTTTAAATAGGAATAATTTATTTAATAAGAGTTAATTTATTTAGTTAGATTTAAATTATATTTAATTTAGGGGGGTGTTAGTGTTAGGGTTAGACTTAGCTTTAGGGGTTAATCCATTTATTACAGTAGCGGCGAGATTCGGTCGGCAGATTAGGGGTTAATAATTGAAGTTAGGTGTCGGTGATGTTAGGGAGGGCAGATTAGGGGTTAATACTATTCATTATAGGGTTATTGAGGCGGGAGTGAGGCGGATTAGGGGTTAATAACTTTATTATAGTAGCGGTGCGGTCCGCTCGGCAGATTAGGGGTTAATAAGTGTAGGCAGGTGGAGGCGACATTGAGGGGGGCAGATTATGGGTTAATAAATATAATATAGGGGTCGGCGGTGTTAGGGGCAGCAGATTAGGGGTACATAGCTACAATGTAGGTGGCGGTGGTGTACGGAGCGGCAGATTAGGGGTTAATAATAGTATGCAGGGGTCAGCGATAGCGGGGGGCGGCAGAATAGGGGTTAATAAGTGTAAGGTTAGGGGTGTTTAGACTCGGGGTACATGTTAGAGTGTTAGGTGCAGACGTAGGAAGTGTTTCCCCATAGAAAACAATGGGGCTGCGTTAGGAGCTGAATGCGGCTTTTTTGCAGGTGTTAGGTTTTTTTTCAGCTCAAATGGCCCCATTGTTTTCTATGGGGGAATCGTGCACGAGCACGTTTTTGAAGCTGGCCGCGTCCGTAAGCACCGCTGGTATCTAGAGTTGCAGTGGCGTTAAATTATGCTCTACGCTCCCTTTTTGGAGCCTAACGCACTGAAAACCCAGCCATTCTGTGAACTCTAAATACCAGCGGTATTTAAATGGTGCGTGGGAAAAAAAGCATGCGTAGCTAACGCACCCCTTTGGTCGCAGAACTCTAAATCTAGGCGTTTGTGTTTTTGCATTGTTTTTTTATTATATATTTGCTTAATATGCAATTCTACTGTATTTAATTGTATTTTAATGTCCCACAATTTTTTGATATGGATCTTTGGTGAATGCTTAGAAGCCAGTTTTCAAGTGTTTAGTATTCTAGTTAATGTGTTTTTTTTAAACTTAAAGGGACAGTCAAGTTCAAAATAAACTTTCATGATTCAGATAGGGCATGTAATTGTAAACAAATCTCCAATTTACTTTTATCACCAATTTTGCTTTGTTCTCTTGGTATTCTTAGCTAAACCTAGGTAGGCTCAAATGCTAATTTCATAGACCTTGAAGGCCGCCTCTAATCTGAATGCATTTTGAAAGTTTTTCACCACTAGAGGGCATTAGTTCATGTGTGTCATATAAATAACATTAAGCTCACGCACGTGAAGTTACCTAGGATTCAGTACTGATTGACTAAAATGCAAGTCTGCCAAAAGAACTGAAATAATGGGGCAGTTTGCAGAGGCATAGATACAAGGTAATTACAGAGGTAAAACTTGTATTATTATAACTGTGTTGGTTATGCAAAACTGGGGAATGGGTAATAAACGGATTATCTATCTTTTAAAACAACAAAAATGCTGGTGTTGACTGTCCCTTTAATTAATAGAAACAAATAGAATCGATCAGAGACAGTATTTCTTACATCAGAAATGGCTTGAGCATTTTTTAAATCTACTATATAAGGGAGCACAGGAATAAAAATAATATCTGTGAAATAATACAATTTGGAGGCAGAAATACACTATGCTAACATGACATGTTTTTTAAAAGGAAGAATAATTAATTCTGCTTGTTAAAGATGTGTCACATTTTCTAATGAATAGAACTTAGAAAAATAAGCAATGCTTTATTATCTATTGAGAAAGGCAATGACCTATTTTCTATTGTAAAGTTCTTTAGGAGGATGTCCTAATTAGCAGTTATTTTAACTTAGGAAGGTATATGTAAGATAGAAAAGGAAGTCTGACAATAAAAATGAAAAATCTAAATAAAAATTACTAACACTAAAGACCTGTGTCGAATACAGAAGATGTGAATGACATCATATTAATCCTGGCTTCATTATATTGGTATTTGGTCTGACAGACGGCCAATCTTGGAAACTATAAATTAAATCCAAAATTTGTAGCTATTAAATGTATCATCTAATTTCCAGACACTTTCTATGTAACCTACCAATAGGATATAAGGAGTACATTTTACGAATTTCAGAAAAGATGCTATTAGATAAGGATCTTTTGATAGCGAAAGGTATTGGGGCATATCTATCAAGCTCTGTATGGAGCTTGAAGGCCCGTGTTTCTAAAGACCGCTGCTCCATAACCTGTCCTCCTGCGCTGAGGAGGCGGAAAGACATCACTGCAATTCAACCTGATTGAATACGATCGGGTTGATTGACACCCCCTGCTAGCGGCTGATTGGCCGCGAATCTACAGGGGGCGGCGTTGCACCAGCAGTTCACAAGAGCTGCTGGTGCAATGCTGAATGCGGAGAGCGTATTGCTCTCTGCATTCAGCGAGGTCTGTCGGACATGATCCGCAATGTCGGATCATGCCCAACAGGTCTTTCATAAATATGCCCCAAAGACTTGAAGAGATTTAGATTGACATTAGATAGATGGTTTACACAACTTAAATGTGAGTGGTCAATGTAAAGGATGCAAGATTTTTTTGGCTTCAAATATTGAAACAGGATCAGGTTAATTTTTCTAGTTAAAGGGACATAATATTCATATGCTAAATCACTTGAAAGTGATGCAGCATAACTGTAAAAAGCTGACAAGAAAATATCACCTGAGAATCTCTATGTAAAAAAGAAAGATATTTTACCTCACAATCTCCTCAGCTCACCAGAATAAGTGCTGTTTAAAAAGTTATACTTCAGTAAATGCCCAGCTGCAGTTAAAAAAAGGGAAGAAATGAACAGCAGCCAATCGGCATCAGCAGTGCTGAGGTCATGAACTATTTTACTGTGATCTCATCAGATTTCACTTAACTCTCATGAGATTTCATAGTAAACTTACTTAAACTGAATAGGGAAATAACATGGGTGTGCACAAGGCTCACTTCCTTGCCTGTCCCAGGACAGACATACTGATTTGCTGCTTAAAGTCCTTTGCAATGGGGTTTGAATACTTAGGACATTTTGAGGTAAAATATCTTTCTTTTTTACATAGAGATGTTCAGGTGATATTTTCTAGTCAGCTTTTTACAGCTATGCTGCATCACTTTCATGTGATTCAACATTTGGGTATCATGGCCCTTTAGTGCCCTTGCAATGCTTTAGTTTCTTTTTGCAATATGGTCCTTCTTATGATGGCTTCCTTTTAGTAAATGGGTATATATATCTTCTTTCTCTTTGTATGGTGGTATTAAATTTTTGTTGGCTCCCTTGACCATGGATCAATTGGAATGGATTTTATCCCTATGTAGCATTGTTCCAAAGATCCAGGTTCCACTTCTATCTTTAAACCAATGACCTTTCAAGTGTAGTAAATGCATGGGTATTGTAACTAGTAGCCACAATCTGTTATTTCCATCTTGCCATTCTTGTGTATTCTAATCTTTTATTAAGCAAATCTTACTTAAAGGGACAGTAAAGTCAAAGTTAAACTTTTATCATTTAGATACAGTATGTGATTTTAAGCAACTTTCCAATTTACTTCTATTATCAAATTTCCTTTGTTTTCTTGATATCCTTTGTTAAAATTAAAGCTTGGTAGGCTGATAGGAGCTTAGGAGTGGGCACATGTCTATAGTAGTCTATGGCAGCAGTGTTTGTATCTGTGCATAACAATTCTATAAGCAATGCTGCAAGCTCTGCTGCTAGATGGCTAAAGACACATGCACACTCCTCAGCTCCTCTAGGATTACTCTTTAACAAAGGATACCAAGAGAACTAAGCAAAATTGATAACAGGAGTAAATAGGAAAGTTTTTTAAAATGTCATTCTCTATTCAGTTCACGAAAGTTTTATTTTGAGTTTACTGTTCCTTTAATCCTTTGACATTAATTGATTTTGTCTACTTGAGCTATTGCTTTTGTGACTACATCTCTGCTTTACAATTTGTTACTTAGCTTGTGGTTTCTGTCATCCTGCTACTTGATTGGAATGGAGGGAGGCTGAAGTAACGGGGAGTGGTGCATTAAAATTTTCATAAACAACAAATGACCCCCCTCTTTAATACAGTTATCAAAGGGAAAGTTATGCATTAAACAATAAATCAATCTAACATTTTTATTTAAACCTTTCTTACTAACCATTTAACTTCTTGTTTTGTCTCTTTTATTCCTGAACTCGGTCTGAACAATAATACGTGATAATCTCATGTAAAGGTCACTTTTGATTCTTTGACTTCATTTACACAGTAGAGGAACTAATCTGGTACTATGGTTTCAACAGAGCACCATGGCCAAGAGATGAACTTATTTAGGGCCAGTTTATGAGTGGCACGCTAACAGTGGCACACAAGCGATATTTTGTTTATTGCGACTTTTTGAGCACGTTGAAAGTAGCGTGCGTATTACAAATAGAAAGTAAGTTCGCTAGAGCCCAATTGAATTTAACGTGCGCCAGATTAGCACAACCTCAGAGCTCTAGTTCAGTGTTTCTCAACCTTTTTGTAGTAAGTACCCTGTAGGCATTCATTTGATTTCTATGTACCCCAACTGTACCACATTACTGATCTTTTACATGAGCAAAAATGGAAATCGTGTATCACTTGATTTCACCAGCTTGTATAAGATATTTTAATGAAGTAAATATATAGGAACCTGATATTTATTTTATGTTTTCTGGAATGTAATACTTGGTAATATTACCACAGAGAATAACAAACACATAAACATAGATACAATTAAATAGTCCATTCATTGATATTAATAATTAGATTCAATTAATCAAGTGCTTCTTGCATTAAAACAGAGGAAAATAAGCTATTTTCTGCATGATGAGGAAAGTAATATTTATGGTCCCATCTTTCTATTTTAATAACCATTTCATACACAGTTTATCTGTCATGTTTTACTGCAGCAAACTTCATTATGATGCACTTTACCTATTTCACAGTGGCACTTGTCTCTATGACACTTAGTCACAGTAATACACTTTCTCTGTTTATATCAATAAAGCTCAACTCCAGCCCTCATATGTCAATAACAAGCCAGATCTAAGCCCATCTAAGGTTTTACTAATTTGAGGTGAATCAGTGATTGAGTGGCTGTCCCACCTTGACAGGGAAATACACTCTGCCCTGTTAGAAGTGCTCAAGAATAGAAATAAGAAACAGAACTCCCTTTGATATGTCATATTTACAATAGCTACATCAGGAAAAAATAATGAAAACCAATCCCTGGAGTACCCCTTGACAATGCCCCAAGTACCCCCAGGGTTACACGTACCACAGGTTGAGAGACTTTGCTCTAGTTACCTGTTACGCTTGAATAAAAAGTCTCACACAAAAAAACAACATTTAAAAGTACAGTTACACTCATAATAACACTATCTAATAAAAATTATTTAAAAAATGTTTTAATTCAAAGTTATAAGATCTTAAACCCCTTAACTACCGGGACTTTCAGAGAAAAAGTTGCCCGGAGAATGTTTAGCATTTTTGCTATAACTCAATTTAAACATAAAAGTCTGTTATTTTTTATTTACCTGTCAAAACTATATATATATATTTTAAGTAGACAACCCAATGTATTGATCTATGCCCATTTTGGTATAAATTCATACAATTTCGCCACAAAATGCGATCAAATAAAAACAAATGTTAATTTTTTCACAAACTTTGGGTTTCTCACTGAAATTATTTACATACTGCTTGTGCAATCATGGTGCAAAAGGTTGTAAAAGTTTTTCTGGGATCCCCTTTGTTCAGAAATAGCAGACATATATGGCTTTGCCATTACTTTTTGGTAATTAGAAGGCCGCTAATTGCAGCTGTGCACCACACTTCTAGAATTCCAGGCAGTGAAGGGGTTAATTAGGTAGCTTAAAAGGTAAATTTTAGCTTTAATGTAGAGATAGCTCTCCCATCTGACACTTCCCAACCCTTGATCCCTACCTGATCCTCCCAAACAGTTCTCTGCCCTTCCTCACACCCCACTGGTCATCCCCATCTTAGGTACTGGCAGATAGTCTGCCAGTATGAAAATGTAAGCCTTTTTATTTAAAATAAAAAAATATTTTATATTTTCTGTAGTGTAGGATCCCCCCTCACCCCCAACCACCCTGATCCCCCCCCAAACAGCTCTCTAAACCTCCCCCCTCTAACTATTAGCCACCACCTTAGGTACTCAAAAGCTATCTGCCAGTACCTGTAAACCGTTTTTATAAAAAACATTATATTTTATTTATTTTCTATAGCGTAGTGTGTGTGTCCCCTCCCCCCCTCCCGGCACCAGCAAAAGATAGGTACAGACGGTGACACATACAGTTTCACCGTCTGTAACAATGAGGCATCAGAAGCGGAGCACTGATCGCGTTCTGGCTCCATATGCGGCAGATGCCTGGAGCTTCCGGAAATCCAGCTTAAATATCCAACATCTCAGATTTTCCCAGCGATCCCCTAATAGGGAGGATTTTAATCTCAGACTTTTATCTCCACCATAATTTTAATGAATTTTGATTTAACCCTGAAATGAGCTTTACCTAAGCAGCAATCAGAAATCTATCTGCTACTGATGAGTTCTAATAAGAATGAAACAGGCTGTATAGCGGGGATTTCTGTATTTGCTGCACTCTCCCTATTAGGGAATCAATGTATGTTAACACAGTATGAAGCAAAAAATCTGAGATATTGGATATTGGAATTTCCTTTCATGATTCAGATAGAGCATACAATTTTAAACAACATTACAATTACTTATATTATCTAATTTGCTTCATTCTTTAGATATCCTTTGTTGATGAAATAGCAATCCACATAAGTGAGACAATCAAATGAGGCATCTATGTGCAGTCACCAATCAGCAGCTACTGTGCCTATCTAGATATGCTTTTCAGCAAAGGATATCAAGAGAATGAAGTGAATTAGATAATAGAAGTAAATGAGAAAGTTGTTTAAAATTAGATGCTCTATCTAAATCATGAAAGAAAAAATGTGGGTTTCATGTCCCTTTAACTGAGTGTTTGCCAGTGAGTTCTGGACTTTCTCTGTGTGTTGTATTAATTTGTTTTGTACTTTTCCCTATGAGCCTTGCACCCAGACCTGTCTGGGGTTAACTGCCTATGACTCTGGGGATGGTGCAGCTACCTTTGATTGCTATTAAGCACCCAGGGCTGTGCATGTTGCAGGTTCATCGGATGTGTACCCAGTCCAGTCTGAGAGTGCAGATATAGTATATACACATAGATAGATATTTAGAAATATGAATTTATGAAGAAATAGGACCTATTCTGCTACATGAAGAATATTGGAATATGAAATATTCATATTTTATTTTGGGTTAGTGCATTTGGAAAAAAATGCGATCAGGTTTGCGCTACTTGTTGGGTGATAGTTTTTTTCCACTTTTCGTGCTCTATTGAAGTCTATGGGAGAATACGTTAATGCAATCGCATTATTGTAACTTCGGCTTTTTGCACGTGCAAAAACGTTTTACTTTCAACTTTTAATATGCATGGTATTCGATGTACGCAAAAAGCCAAAGTTGAGCACAGTTAGTTCACACACAGGAGTGATAATTAGCGCTCCACTCGTAATCTAGCTGACTAGTAAGTTACTTAAAAGCAGGGCCATCTCCAGTGGACTCATGACCAAGGGCACTAGAGGGGCAGGTCAGTAGGGTCAGGACCAATTTATAATCTGTCACTTGTTTCCAAGGGAGGAGCACAGTTAGTCAGGGGTAAGAGAACCCAAATTTACAGTATTAGATCGTATCAAATATCAAAGTAAAAAAAATAAAGCAAAGGTCATGGAAGGCAGCAAACGTATCATAGCCAATAATAATGAAATGATAGTAAAATACAGAATGACAAGAACATAAGATAAGGAGCATGACAAGGAAGCAAAGCAGTAAAAACAAATGAACTTATAAAGAAAAAGGGACCCAGAGAATGAAAGAAGAGGCCATGAGGCCCATTTATCAAGCTCCGTATGGAGCTTGAAGGGCCATGTTCCTGGCGAGTCTTCAGACTCGCCAGAAACACAAGTTATGGAGCAGCGGTCTAAAGACCGCTGCTCCTTAACCCTGTCCCCCTGCTCTGAGCAGCCGGACAGGAATCACCGCAATTCAACCCGATCGAATACGATCGGGTTGATTGACACCTCCCTGCTGGCGGCCAATTGGCCACTAGTCAGCAGGGGGCGGCGTTGCACCAGCAGCTCTTGTCAGCTGCTGGTGCAATGCTGAATACGGAGAGCGTATTGCTCTCCGCATTCAGCGTTGTCTGTTGGACCTGATCCGCACTGTCAGATCAGGTCCGACAGACATATGATAAATAGGCCTCCATGTCTATTGTCTACTTATGAGAAAGTACAAAATGTATCTAGTTCAAAGCAACAAGATAATGTGAGGAACACACTAACAACCTTTGGATTGTATGCTCTGAAGTAAAGCCTATCCTAAAAGGGACAACTATTTGTTCCAAAATGATAACATCCTTTGCTTTTATTTTCTTCAGAAATAACTTTTACTACTAATATATAATGATAATGTTGGAACAAAATGTTGAGCAATCTGCAGTAAACTGTCCAAGGAAAACATTAATCTTGGAGCTTTTGTATACAGAGTTCTTTGTACTATCCTCATTAACATTACTCATCTACAAACCATGAATATTATTGCGATGTTCTTAATAAATATAAGTGGCCAAGATTATATGGCTCTTGCATAGAACATGATGTCATTGATAGCTTGTAAGTGGTGAAAACAACAAAAGAAATTGGATCTCACCTAAATAATTGTATTTTCTGAAATGGAACTACTCTACACTAACCGTTTTTTGGTAGAAACTCCAAAGTCACAAGTAATATTTAAAGGCCAAATCTGGTGTATCCATATATATATATATATGTTCATACCCATTACAATAAGTACAAATGTTTAAGATTACTTTTCAGATAACTTTGACTCATGTAAGCACCCCATATAATTGAACATATCATATGATTAACAATTATTTATGTTTCAAAATACATTCATTATCCAAATTTGTCACTTCATGTTTCATTTTTGTTTTGGCAATAAATTGGTTAAACATTGTTATGCATATGCTTCATATATCAGTATATTAATTCCAACCACACAGCTTAAAATTGGGCAGTGACTTTTGTTTTGTTTATATATACAGTATATGCCAGTGAACAAGGGCTGAGATCTGGCCCGAAACATGTTTGGCTATTTTTAGTCCTGAACATCTTGTTGCAGGCCTGTGACTGTTGTGAAACTTTTAACTTTTGTGATGAATAAATTTTGAAGTTTTTAAATAAATATCTCAAGTCCTCTTTCTGGATTAGCGGGATTACAGAGTGTGTTTACTATATATATATATATATATATATATATATATATATATATATATATATATATATATATATATATATATATATATATTATAATGTATTTGTGATGATGCATCACTTTGCCATTGTCTTATTCAGGATTGCTTTGGTATACTAGTACTTAATTGCTTCCTTGCCTGTGAAGAGAACGGGTCATCATGCGAATTGTGAGCGCATGACAACCTATTCTTACTGCCAGCCAAATCGGTAGTGGAGTGGTAATAGTGGGCGGCACTTCCAGAGCTACGTGGGAGTGACGGTGATGTCACTACAAACGTGCATGGTGACGTTACAGAGGGGGCAGGACCATGATGTGACAGGTAGGTAAAAGAGTTTGATGGGGAGATGATTGTTCAATCTCTGCTCCCTTACTGGCCTCAAACCCTCCAAGACCCCTCTTTTGAAAGAGAATCTCCTGCTTTTATTCCTGTACTGCATAAAGGGGCCTCAGTCTCTAGTTTAAATTTTAACCCCCAGAAGCCTGTATGGGCTCCAGTTTAGCATTTGGCTACCAATGATGACAAGTAAGGGCTAGATTACAAGTGGAGTACAAAATATTGCTCTTGAGAAAGCATTATTTGCGCTCCACTGAGTAATACCACCACACGCAAATGTGCACTGGTATTACAAGTTAAGTGCAATGCGATGGTTCATATTTTAAGTTGGTTATTTACCACCTGCCAATAAACGGGAAAATTTTTCCCATTATGGGCGTGCAATAAATTAGCGCTCCACTTGTAATCTTGCCTTTAGTAAGGTGATCACAGTAACAACAGTGGTTACCTGGCCATTTTCAATATTTATTACAATTTTTTTTTATTTACATTTGTATCGTAGCTTTCTCTCACGTCATGAAATTTAAATATTATAATGGCATATTCGGAATCTGCTGGACTTGCTGAAAAATAGTGTTTAAATGTAAGTAGCAAAAAAGTTCAAAAGAACAGGGGTGTGAAAAATGCTTAAAGGGACAGTCTACTTGTTTCTTTTTATTGCTTAAAAGATAGATAACTCCTTTATTAACCATTCCCCTGCTTTCCATAACCAACATTGTTATGTTAATATACTTTATAACCTCTAAATTTGTATGTTTCTAATCCCTTGCAAGACGCCCCTTATCTGAGGGCTTTTAAAATCTTGTACAACAGCCAGGAAGTGTTAGTTCATGTGTGCCAAATAGATAACATTGTGCTCACTTCCATGCTGATTGGCCAACATGCTACATTGTAAAAAGCATTGAGCTAAAGTAGCAGCATGTAGTGACTTAAATAAAGGTTTTCATAGAGATAAAAGGTACATTAATATAACAGTGCTGGTTATGCAAAACTGGGGAATGGGTAATAAAGGAATTATCTATCTTTTTAAACAATAACAATTTTCAAGTAGGCTGTCACTTTTAGAGATGGGCGAATGTTTCGCAACATTCAAAAAACGGCACGAATTTTAACAGATTCGTTCGTTCGAATCGAATTTCGAATGTTTACATAACATTCTAATATTCGATTTTCGAATGTTCGGTTTAGAATTTTACGATTACATTCGAAAATATTCTGTTCGAAAAATTCGAATTTAGATTGTAATAGTATTTCTAATGCTTTTTCTTTAAATGTAATATTCGAATTATGCAATATTCTATATGGAAACATTCGAAATGATATATTTGTATCTATTTATGTATCAATTTACTAAATTCCCGCCCTACCACATGAACTATTGAACTTCTGAATAGTATTTGTTAAATAGAATGTTAAATTCAAAATTTCGAATGTGGACATTTGATATAATTATAAACATTCAAATTCGAAAGTGACATTCGAAAACTGTAAATAACATTCGATTTTCGAATTTTTAAGAATATTCGTTCTTATCGACATTCGGATTTAGAATTCGAATTTCGGTAATAACATTCGTTCTACATTCGAAATTCGAAAATTTACACATTCGCCATCCCTAGTCACTTTAAGCAGCAAAATAATAATTCTGTTTCTTAAACCACCAGATGCTGTTATACTTAATAATGATGTTTATCTGAATTGCACACAAAGTCAATGCCTTATATGGACATTAAAGACCTCTTATGTGTAAAAATTGTGCTTTATCGCACGCTCCCTAGAGAAGACTAAAAATAAAATCTGTAAACCCATTTTAAAATGCTGCAGAGCTGTATAAAACAGCAACATTTGCAGGTTTCCTAGGGCAGTGATTTTCAACCACTGTGCCGCGGCACACTAGTGTGCCATGAGAGATCGTCAGGTGTGCCGCCGTCAATTGGTCCCTTCTTGCTTAAGTGCACTCCTGAAGCGGAACAGAAGCCGGTAGCTGCTGCTACCCTACGCACTAATCCTGACACGCAGGGACTCTCTCAACTCCCACACAGTTCTCCGGAGGGTCGGGGCTCCGCTTCGGAGATTTCACTTACCTCAGCTGCATTACAAAAGTTCCTATCAAGGAGATCTAAGCAAGAGAAGACCTGTCAAGCCAGTGCGCATTTGGGTGGTGGCGCATGTATTTTAAAGCATCTGCTATCTGCTACGATAGGCACAAGGACTACTGAGAGATCTAATAAAAAGATATACAACACTCCGGAGAGTGGGGGCTCCGCTCCGGAGGTCAAGCAAACAGCTGCAGTCCTTTTTTCTTCTCCCCCCCTGTTGCGGAGGCCTGTTAGTGCCGAGGGTCGACAGCTCACATATCACAGTGACCTACTCTGAGGCCTAGTAGCCTACATTCACTTGTTCCCAAGCTTCTGAACGCGGTAACTGGCCAGGAGGTATGTGTTACTTACCGGAGTCCAGGTTGATAGTCACCTTGAAGAATAGAAGAGAGTGGGCAGAAGTGGGGGGAACGGCCGCCATTTTCATTCTGTGTCTGCTGAGGTCTTTTGATCAATTGCGGCCTACACACTCTGACAGTCGCAGTTTAACAGATCCACTTACCTCCTCTTCCTGGATTCTCAAGCTCAGGGAGAATTGCCCTGGATATTAATTATATCATTCCAGTATAGAGAAGAAGACATCTGCTTTAACTGGGTGAGACCTTTCTGTTTACCATCATAAGCATTTTATGTCATTTGCCCTCCTGGCTTAACTTTTGTAATTTTTCTGTTTACTCTCATCATTGCCTGATTGCCACGCCCTAATGCTCTTTTGTGGGCCCCATATTTATGCTTAGCCTACACTGATTGTGAAACTCTTATACTGGTGCCCCCAAGGCTTAGGAACTTTAACAGTAGGATCACTTGGGCCCCAGTAGTTTCTGCTTTTGGGCTTAATACTTGTGCACTGCTTACTGCCCTAACAAGCGGAACTTTTACTTGCATAGAACTACTGCATATCACCTAAGAATTTATTTTCATCACTAGTTACTAACAGCCTAAATACGTGGAACTTTTGATTGTTATTATTGTGCCTCTAACTTTGGCAATACAGTTGTAGTGACTGTCATGCTAATAAAGCTTAATTGAATTGAATTGACTAAATTGTTCATATATATATATATCTGTATTAGGCTACAATGTGTGATTTTGTAAAATTTTGGGATGGTGGTGTGCCGCAGGATTTTTTACTGTAAAAAATGGGCCGTGGCAAAAAAAAGGTTGAAAATCGCTGTCTTAGGGAGTGTGGGACAAGTAACATTTTTACACAAAGCCAGTGGTGTTTAATGTCCTTTAAGTGGTGGAATACTGGTTTATAAACTAACTCAGTTTTTTTCAGAGATTGAAAAATAAATAACTGATAACAATAGTAGTTAGAGTGGAATGTAAAAAAATTATGAACAAATAAATTAATTCAATTTCCTCATTATTCCTCATTATAGCAAATATATTAGAAAGAACGGAAAAAAAACACACACAATCAATTTATAAGCAGCATTTGATGTTATTTTATCAATAAATAATACTTATCACAATGTAATATGGAGGATGATTTTCTCTTTAAACAAGTTTCAGTTAAAGTTTGTATATTTAGTTTACAATACTTCCTGATGGTGTGTGGGGAACATCTCGACTGTAAATCAACAGAGACCATTGCTAGAAGCTTTTAGCTTATTTTGTGGAAGAGAAATAATATTAAATACAGATTTCATAAATAAATTGTCTTAACAACTCAAGTGGAAGTGACATCAGGATAATCAGTGACATTGATACACAGACTTGGTGAAACAGCTGAAAGATGTTTTAATCAATTGTTTTCATACTTATGTGATTCTAATCACTACTGACAAAACTGGCAGGTGCATTGTATTCATATTTTAGGGATTAACATCCTATAAAATAATAATTCTTTCTAATAGAATTATTAACAATTCTATTGATTTTTTTCTTCCTTTATATCCAATCCAGGGAAGATAATTCTATGCTTTCTTTTATGTTGTGGAACTAAATACTTTCAGAGAATGACTTGAGAAATGAAGAATTTGTGTCCTCCCACTAATTGAACACCACTTAAATTAACAACATCACCAACAAAAAAAGAAACATAAATACAAACATGACAACAAAATGTATACAAAATGCTGCAATGTTATTAACCCTTTCGTGACAGGGTTAAAGTGTCTACATCGGAACACCTGTTCCGATGTAGACAAATTGAAACTACGCGATCGTGCATACGATCGCGAGATTTCAATTATTGGATCGCATCTGGGGGGCGTCCCTACAACCCTAGGAACGCCCTCCAGACCGCGATCAAGTCCTTGAAGCGCAGAAGGCTTCAGGACAGCCGTTTGATATGACGTTCTATTCCGTCATAACGGCTTTAAAGCCCAGTGTAAATATGACGGAATAGAACGGCATAACGGCGTTAAAAGGTTAAACCAATTTATTTGCATAAATAACAAGAACTTGCCCCAATACTTAATCCAGCAGGATTTTATCGGGTTCAAAATAGCTATCCCAGGACTAACCATCCAAGGAGCGAAGGAGCGTCACTTAGAACAAAATTGTAAAAGCTGACCCCAAAAGCTGTCAAGCACCTCACTTCCATCTGCAACAACACACTCAACCCCTGTTTATTTGCTTATTTCCTTTTTTACATATTGTTTATTACACTTAAAAAAATCTTCTTTTTATAGATATTATAATAATATAAAATTAAGGGAGGAATAAAGATGTAAATTTTCCAGAAATTTTGAAACCATGGAAAAATACCTATTTTTCCCCCAGAAAAAAATAAATAGAAATTTTGGGAAAATTAAACCCCCTCCCCCCAAAAACCCCAAGAGAAGCTATTTTGCAGTACATGAGAACTGGCAACCCCCACACCCAAACATTGAACTTTTCAAATAATGCCTATGTAAACTTAGTTTCACTGTACATGCTATAGATTTCACACACTTTAAAATCTTGTCACTGAGAAGTTGGCGCGACTGATATGGCTGAAAAGTTGTAACTTTCATGGAGAGCATTACCTTAAATATTACAAACTCACAGCACTGTTTCCTCAATAAAATACAGGTTACTGGGTTACTCCCATGGAACGCCCATCAAACTCCCATTGAACGCCTCGTTATGCCTGCAATCTTCCTTATGTCTGCAATCTCCATGGTTAAAAAAGACCAAAAAATCCTTCCCATTAAACCTATAGGAGCTGAGGGGATGTGGGTATATTATGCATGTTTATACAATGTTGTATTTATATGTATTTTATTGTATATTGCTGGAATATGTAAAGGATCCCTTTTGAATATATTGCCACATTGTAGATGTTTCGATCATCAGGGCCATAGTGAGTTATCTCAATGGTCAGTGTTTCCCTATGAGAAACTGATTTAGTAACTGAGATTTAGTAACTGATTTAGTAACTGATTGCAGAATCTTGCTCTTGCAAGAGCTTGATCAACTTTTTCTGATTTTCAGGTTTCATCCTATGTATAAAGTGTTCTTTATTTTAACATCCAATTAAAACAACATGTGACATTTTGGCCTTAATCATGCATAATCTATGAGATTTACAACTTCCCTTTTATAGATAAAACAAAATGGCCGAAAAGTTGCATATTGTTTTTATTAGATGTTAAAATAAAGAAGACTTGCTTTTTTACTAATGGTGCTGAGGACTGTGGGATTATGCAGTAACCCATTCTTCGTGCATGGAAGAAGTTTGTAAGAAGTACTTTAACCCATTAATTACTGGGCCTATTGTGTAATGTATAAATGAATGTATTGTGTATTTTTCGGAGGCAGTAGTTTGCAACACTGGTGGAGAAGCCCTTTGTGATGATGCAGCTGTTACAGAAGGATTAGAAAGAGGATTTCTGGAATGGGAACATTGGAGGGAAAATTTAATTAGATTAAGTATTTTTTATGTATTTAGGACACCTCTGGCATACAAGGATGTGTTTTGTCTTCCTGGTAGCATTTGGAAAAGAATATTTCTTTTGACAGCATTTGCTAATTGCATTTATTTTTCTCAGAAGCAATTGCCCTGTGGAAATGCTGGTCTCACTATTTTACTGAGATTAGGAAAAACATATAGTGGCTAAATTGAAGGTATACACTATGCTGTGATGGTGGAGAAGAACATTAGTAGGAATCAAGTAATCATTTAGATAAAGGTTATAAAGATAAACGAATGCAGTTAAAATGTGGTTCAATATCCAGAATTTAGAGGAGTTTAAACACTTACCTTTCAATGAAGGCCTAACAGAGAACAGAAACAACTCAACCAACTATACCAACAAGATGGAGACCACAAGCAAAATAAACTGAAGACCTTTTCCCTGCGGTGCCCCTAGAGACAGAGATTCATAATTATCTTTTATTTGAGAATTCTATCCTCAGTATTGTTTTAGTATTTGAATTATAATTCAGGATTTGCTTGTTTTCAGGGCACAGGAATTGCAATGATTCGAAACTTTACATGAAGAGGCCCATTTATCAAGCTCCGAACGAAGGTTGAGGGCCCATGTTCTGGCGAGTCTTCAGACTCGCCAGAAACACCAGTTATGAAGCAGCGGTCTAAAGACCGCTGCTCAATAACCCTGTCCGCCTGCTCTGATGAGGCGGACAGAGATTGCCCCAATTCAACCCGATCGAGTACGATCGAGTTGATTGACACCCCCCAGCTGGCAGCTAAATGGCCGCGAGTCTGCAGGGAGCGGCATTGCACCAGCAGCTCTTGTGAGCTGCTGGTGCAATGCTGAATACGGAGAGCGTATTGCTCTCCGCATTCAGCAATGTCTGTCGGACCTGATCCGCACTGTCGGATCAGGTCCGACAGACATTTGATAAATTGGCCTCAAAGTCTCATAAGTCTTTCATAAAGTCTTCATCTTATATAGTTTTTATAAATAATATTGGAGGCTTAAAGGAACATTAAACCCAATTTTTTTCATTCGTGATTCAGATAGACTAGAGAATACAGGGAGCGCAGAATTATTAGGCAAGTTGTATTTTTGAGGATTAATTTTATTATTGAACAACAACCATGTTCTCAATGAACCCAAAAAACTCATTAATATCAAAGCTGAATAGTTTTGGAAGTAGTTTTTAGTTTGTTTTTAGTTATAGCTATTTTAGGGGGATATCTGTGTGTGCAGGTGACTATTACTGTGCATAATTATTAGGCAACTTAACAAAAAACAAATATATACCCATTTCAATTATTTATTTTTACCAGTGAAACCAATATAACATCTCAACATTCACAAATATACATTTCTGACATTCAAAAACAAAACAAAAACAAATCAGTGACCAATATAGCCACCTTTCTTTGCAAGGACACTCAAAAGCCTGCCATCCATGGATTTTGTCAGTGTTTTGATCTGTTCACCATCAACATTGCGTGCAACAGCAACCACAGCCTCCCAGACACTGTTCAGAGAGGTGTACTGTTTTCCCTCCTTGTAAATCTCACATTTGATGATGGACCACAGGTTCTCAATGGGGTTCAGATCAGGTGAACAAGGAGGCCATGTCATTAGATTTTCTTCTTTTATACCCTTTCTTGCCAGCCACGCTGTGGAGTACTTGTCCTGCATGAAAATCATGTTTTTCTTGAAGGATGCAGACTTCTTCCTGTACCACTGCTTGAAGAAGGTGTCTTCCAGAAACTGGCAGCAGGACTGGGAGTTGAGCTTGACTCCATCCTCAACCCGAAAAGGCCCCACAAGCTCATCTTTGATGATACCAGCCCAAACCAGTACTCCACCTCCACCTTGCTGGCGTCTGAGTCGGACTGGAGCTCTCTGCCCTTTACCAATCCAGCCACGGGCCCATCAAGACTCACTCTCATTTCATCAGTCCATAAAACCTTAGAAAAATCAGCCTTGAGATATTTCTTGGCCCAGTCTTGACGTTTCAGCTTGTGTGTCTTGTTCAGTGGTGGTCGTCTTTCAGCCTTTCTTACCTTGGCCATGTCTCTGAGTATTGCACACCTTGTGCTTTTGGGCACTCCAGTGATGTTGCAGCTCTGAAATATGGCCAAACTGGTGGCAAGTGGCATCTTGGCAGCTGCACGCTTGACTTTTCTCAGTTCATGGGCAGTTATTTTGCGCCTTGGTTTTTCCACACGCTTCTTGCGACCCTGTTGACTATTTTGAATGAAACGCTTGATTGTTCGATGATCACGCTTCAGAAGCTTTGCAATTTTAAGAGTGCTGCATCCCTCTGCAAGATATCTCACTATTTTTTACTTTTCTGAGCCTGTCAAGTCCTTCTTTTGACCCATTTTGCCAAAGGAAAGGAAGTTGCCTAATAATTATGCACACCTGATATAGGGTGTTGATGTCATTAGACCACACCCCTTCTCATTACAGAGATACACATCACCTAATATGCTTAATTGGTAGTAGGCTTTCGAGCCTATACAGCTTGGAGTAAGACAACATGCATAAAGAGGATGATGTGGTCAAAATACTCATTTGCCTAATAATTCTGCACTCCCTGTACAATTTTAAACAACATTCCAATTTACTTCTATTATTTAATTTTATTCATTCTTAAGATATCCTTTGTTGAAGAAAAAGCAATGCACATGGGTGAGTCAATCACGCGAGGCATCTATGCGCAGCCTCTAATCAGCAGCTTCTGAGCCTATCTAGATATGCTTTTCAGCAAAGATTATCAAGAGAATGAAGCAAATTAGATAATAGAAATAAAATTAGAAAGTTGTTTAAACTTGCACACTCTTTCTAACTCATGAAAGAAAAAAATTTGGGTTTCATATCCCTTTAACTATATGAGTACCATGTTATAAACATAACATTTATTATTGCAGAACATATTCCAACATCCATTTCTTTCTAATTTTTCTTGAAAAAAAAGCTTTGCAAAAAATGGGAAAAAAAAAAATCCCCAATTTTTCCATTTTTTTTCGGGGCCTTCCTATCTCTAGAAAGGTAGGGAATCGCCTTATACTTCCTTTTCCTAACATGAGCTGAATTTCCATGCTGAAATATCACCTCCCAAGCCTCAACCACCTTACCTTTCTACTGGCTCCTGGACACTACTCTTGCACTGTCAATCAACCCTATGACCTATACGGGACACTGGGTTGTTCTTTTAGTTGAGTACATTTTATGGTCTTTGATAGTCTTTCCCTTTACAACTTGCTCTGCTTAGCCTCTTGCTTTAACGCCAGATTTACTGGCTAAGAATTTTATATTTGTTGTTAACTTGGCGTCTTTTCTGAGCACAATTTTTCCAATAGCTGGATCAAAAGCCTTCTTGAACAATGGGGAAATATGATCTAAGACCTGCTATAAAGGGAAATAATGCTACAGTAAGAAAAAGCTCTAGTGTGTTAGAGCATTTTCTTATTTCACTATTCCTTGCTATAGTTATATGTGGCAATACACTAGCGATACAGAGCTGATCACAGCCATTTTAAGCTATGAACCAGTAATGCTAGTCTGGAGCTAACTCTAGCAACTCTAACAACTAAGGAATAGATTACGTACGTTATACAAATATTACAGCTACTGCACAGAAACATCACTGAAGCACATTCAACAGTGATTCTATTTTTGCGCTATTGTTTTGCTTTTTTTTATCGTTTGTCTGACAGTCTTGGGAACGCTAACATCTGCATATCAGATTGTGCTGGTGCACTGAATCGCTCACATAATAGCAGTAAAATTCAGTGTCAGATATCGCTTGAGAGCTAAAGCCCATGGTACGTAAATAGTGGGAGCTCTTCATGCAGTTGTGTGCTATAGTTTTAATAATTATAGTTTACTTCAGGTCTTAAAATGTGCTAAATTTCACAAAGGTATTTTGAATTGCGCTCCTGTACGATCTAATTACATCCATAGGTTGTGATAAAAAATGTTTGGGCCATGTTAAGATGTTTTTGCTAAGCACATTTAACCATCCACTTGTGTGTTATTCTTTGCCTCTGTGCTGTTGATGCACTCCACTTGTAATTAAACCCAAATTCAGTACATGTGAAGTACAACATTTTTATGTAGACTTGTAATAAATTAATATATAAGTGAGTTGGTAAAAAGATTTTGAATACATTAACATCTTGTTTGCTGCAATTGTTTTTTCAATAGCCAAGAGTCCACCTACCACTTATTTCTTATTTGGCAGAGCCAGGGTCTGCAGTTACTGCAGAAGGAACAGATAGCCTCAGTCATTTTGTTAGCGAGAACTTCATTGTTTTACAGTAACTTTTCTTATCACCTCTAATGAAGATAGTTAGGGATATATAAGTGGCAAAGTCTGGCAGCGTGGCGCTTACAGAAGGGAAAATGACACAATTTTCAGTTGTAATTCAAGAAAATGGAGGAGGCAAAATAAATAAATTAAAATATATTAACATATTTTACTATGAATATTCAAACGTTTTTCTATAACAATATGAAGGTCTTTACTGTCCTTTTATTGTAGCTTCTGTCCCAGTTAACGTTTTCGAGTACCAAATGATGCTGAATAGAGGGAATGCATTACAATAGCTAATACCCTCTTCTACCTAATGCATTGCTTGTTAGATATAATTGCATAATTACACATACAGCTTCCTGTCTTTTTAGCATTCATATGGCTTGAGCAAATTATCTCCAATTACCTTGTGTATAAACCAATTGGTACAAATCAAAGAAACATCATTATCAATCTAGTTTAAAATGTTGAAAAGTTTAATGATTACTAGACTAACCGCTCTGAGTTACAGCGCATTTACTGGCAGATTTTGTATACTTCACAGACTTTAAATTACTCATTGGTCTGTTATGACAGCACAGCCAATTTTAACTGGCTTACCTCCACAAGTAGCTTTTCTTTAATGAGCTTTGAATGGAAAGTCAGATTCCTTTTTTTAGCTTTAGCTACAGCTAGGACATAAAAATATACTTATTTTGTCTGTGCTGCCATGGGATAATCAAGGACAATGTCCCTATGGGACTCATACATCCCTTGTCTGATATAGCCCTTCTTTTCTTTAACTAGAATAGCTTCTATGGAGAACTAAATTGCCTTAAGGGACAGTATAAACCAAATTTAATTTAACTGCATGTAATAGGCACTACTATAACTAATAATATGCACAGATACTGATATAAAAATCCAGTATAAAACTTTTTAAAAACGTAACTTAGAAGCAGTTTAGCACTGTTGATGAGGTTAGGCTGGAACACCCACTGAAAGAGGCTGAGAGCACACCCCACACCTCGCATATGAAAACACCCATTACACAAACAGTAGCAAACAGGAGTAAGTATACATCAGAATACATCTAAAACTTTGGGGCTTGGTTAGGAGTCTGAATATCAGCGCAATGTTATTTCAAAATAAGCAAAACTATAAATTAAAAAAAAACAACAGATGGGCTATATAAAAGGATCATTACAAAAACATTTATGCAAAAAAATCTAGTGTTCAATGTCCCTTTAAAGAACAATTTAATACAGGTAGAAATGCATAATTAATATGTGCATAATAAAAAGACAATGCAATAGCATTTTTTTAAAAATAAGCAGTAGATTATCATGTGACAGTCATCAGCCAATTCACAGACTACTATACGTACAGACTGTGCGCTTGTGTACATGCTCAATAGAAGCTGGTTGCCTCAGTAGAGTGTGCAAAAATATACTAGATCACTGGGAGTTGGATTTGCTCAGAACTGACAGAATAAAAAGTTAGGTTTTGAAAATCCATCTGCTCTTAAAAACTAGGGCAAGGGGCTACACTGTGAATTTCCAAGTGCAAATTTAGCAAGAAAACAAGTAAGTTATTTGCTGTTATTTTACACACATATTTTTCTTTCTATATTTACTTTAAATTAAAGGGACACTGAACCCAAAATGTTTCTTTCGTGATTCAGATAGAGCATGAAATTTTAAGCAACTTTCTAATTTACTTCTATTATCAAATTTTCTTCATTCTCTGGTATCTTTATTTGAAATCCAAGAATGTAAGTTTAGATGCCGGGCCCATTTTTGGTGAACACCTGGGTTGTTCTTGCTGATTGAGGATAAATTCATCCACCAATCAAAAAGTTCTGTCCAGAGTACTGAACCAAAAAAGGCTTAGATGCATTCTTTTTCAAATAAAGATAGCAAAATTGATAATTAGAGTAAATTAGAAAGTTGCCTTAAAATTGCATCACAAATCACAAAAGAAAAAAACTGGGTTCTGTGTCCCTTTAAACATATTTGTTTTTACCAGAGGAGCACTGTTTAATATCCCTCTAAATCACATGCTCTATCTGAATAATGAAAGTTTAATTTGACTTTAATGTCCCTATGTTGAGAATGCTACACACCAAATAAAATATCATCTGTCTTGGGATCAGATGGCTTTTTCCAGATTTAGTATCAAGTACCAAAGATATTCAGCTACATAATCCTATATTTGACTGCAACAATTATATTTGACCAGACAGAAAAACAATTACCTCCTTAATTCTGTGAAAACATGACCAATAACTTGATATATGGGCTTAGATATAATGCAGTCAAAATGGGAGAGGCAAGAACTGGAAATCCTTGATTTTAATGAACATATCTTGGTGCTTAAAACAAGCTTCTGCAACTAGATGACAATGTAAATATACATCTTTCCACCTCTATCTTGACTTACTTAGAAAAAATACAGGTCAATAATCCTCTTGATCACTTACAGCATCAACAGTTGAGCTAACTGGTTTGCTCTGAAATATGTCAGATTTGCATTTATTTTAGAAAGTAACTTGTATAATATATAATAATTATATATATATATAGTATATATATATATATATATATAAATATAAATATATATATAAATATACTGTATATATATATTATAATATATATATATAAGACCTATTGTACAAAATTGCTAAATTATTTTTCTGTATTAAAGGACTCAGTAAATACAGTAGATTTGCTAAGGGGTACTGAACCCAAATCTTTTCTTTCGTGATTCAGATAGAGCATGCAATTTTAAGCAACTTTCTAATTACTCCTATTATCAAATTTTCTTCATTCTCTTGTATCTTTAGTTGAAATTAAGGGATGGCGAATGTGTAAATTTTAGAATTTCGAATGTAGAATGAATGTTTTTACCGAAAATTCGAATTCTAAATCTGAATGTCGATAAGAACAATATTCTTAAAAATTCGAAAATCGAATGTTATTTACAGTTTTCGAATGTCCCTTTCGAATTCGAATGTTTATAATTATATCGAATGTCCACATTCGAAATTTCGAATTTAACATTCTATTTAACAAATACTATTCAGAAGTTCAATAGTTCATGTGGTAGGGCGGGAATCTTCTAAATTGATACATAATAGATACAAATATATCATTTTGAATGTTTCCATATAGAATATTGCATAATTCGAATTTTACATTTAAAGAAAGCATTAGAAATACTATTACAATCTAAATTCAAATTTTTCAAATTCGAAATATTGCATAATTCAAATATTACATTTAAAGAAAAAGCATTAGAAATACTATTACAATCTAAATTACAATTTTTCGAATTCGAATATTGCATAATTCGGAATATTACATTTAAAAGAAAAAGCATTAGAAATACTATTATAATCTAAATTAGAATTTTCGACATTCGAATACTGTATTGCATAATTCGAATATTACATTTAAAGAACAAAGCATTAGAAATACTATTAGAAATCTAAATTTTGAATTTTTCGTATTTCGAATATTGCATAATTCGAATATTACTTTTAAAGAAAAAGCATTAGAAATACTATAACAATCTAAATTCGAATTTTTTTCGAATTCGAATAATGCATAATTCGAATATTACATTTAAAGAAAAAGCATTAGAAATACTATTACAATCTAAATTCGAATTTTTTGAAAAGAATATTTTCGAATGTAATCATAAAATTCGAAACTGAACATTCAAAAATCGAATGTTAGAATGTTATGTAAACATTCGAAATTCGAACGAACGTGGTGTAAAATTCGTGCCGTTTTTCGAATGTTGCGAAACATTCGCCCATTCCCTAGTTGAAATGCAAGAATGTAAGTTTAGATGCCGGCCATTTTTGGTGACAAGCTGGGTTGTTCTTGCTGATTGGTGGATAAATTCATCCACCAATTAAAAAGTGCTGTCCAGAGTACTGAACCAAAAAAGAAGCTTAGATGCCTTCTTTTTCAAATAAAGATAGCAAGTGAACGAAGAAAAAATTGATAATAGGAGTAAATTGGAAAGTTGCTTAAAATTGCGATGCTCTATGAATCACGAAAGAAAATAATTGTGTTCAGTGTCCCTTTAATCTACAAATACATGATAAAAAGACAATACAATAGCAGTCTAAACTTTAAATAAGTAGTAGATGTTTTTTCTAACAAATTTCAAAGTTATGTCTATTCCCACTCCCCCCGTATCATGTGACAGCCATCAGCCAACCACAAATGGCATACACATACCATGTGACAGCCATCAGGCCAATCATAAATGTATATATGTATATTCTGTGAATTCTTGCACATGCTCAGTAGGAGTTGGTGACTCAAAAAGTGTAAATATAAAAAAGTCTGTGCACATTTTGATAATGGATGTAAATTGGAAAGTTGTTTAAAATTGGCATGGCTCTATCTGAATCATTCAAGTTTAATTTGACCCTGAGTGTCCCTTTAATATGCTGCATTTCAAAAAAATGTTACTACCTGAGAAGATTTTTTTGGATGCACGAACCCAAACAGTTTTAAATAATTGTACACAAACTACTGGAGAGCATAAAATTTGTGTGCTTGGGAGGACTGTGTCCTCATAGTTTATTTCTGGTATCTTTTTAATCAGTGGCATTTTTACAATGGAACAACCATTGCTAACTGCCCAATAACTGCACTCTGATTATTTCTTAGGCAATACAGGTTACAATTAGAATGATGTTCTGCACAGAATCCTTATCCCATGTTGGATTTTTAAATGTCCCACGGGTTCCAATATCATTTGTATGCCGACGACACCCAAGTCTACATTCTCTGCACCAGACCTATCTCCTTCCTTGCTAACCCGTGGTCACTCACTAACTGTCTTTCTCACATCTCTTCCTGGATGTCTTCTCACTTCCTCAAGTTAAATCTCTCCAAAACTGAGCTCCTTATTTTCCCTCCTTCTTCCAAAATCTCCAACCCCAATCTCTCTAGAACTGTTGACAACTCCATCTTTACCCCTACCTCACATGCCCGATGTCTCTGGGTCACATTTGACTCAGATCTTTCTTTTACTCCTCCCACATTCAATCCTTGGCTAATCCTGCCGCTTCCACCTTAAAAACATGTCTAAAATTCGACATTTCCTACCAAGACACAACTAAGATTTTTATCCACTCTCTCATCCCTTTGTGCCTCGATTACTTCAACTCTGTCCTCTCGTGGTCTCCCCAGCAGCTGCCTAGCTCCTTTACAATCAATAATAAATGCCTCTGCCAGGCTCATCTTCCTTACACGTCATTCTTCATCTGCTGCACCTCTCTGCCAATCCCTTCACTGGCTTCCTCTTGCCTCCAGGATTAAACACAAGATGCTCACTCTGACATACAAAGCCCTCAACTGCACTTGCTCCCCCCTATATCTCAGACCTTGTCCTCCAGATACTCTCCCTCCTGTCCCCTTCTCTCTGCTCATGACCTTCTACTCTCCTCCTCTCATGATACCTCCTCACACTCACCCGTTTACAGGACTTCTCCAGACTGGCTCCCATCTGTGGAACACTCTGCTCGCTACACAAGGACTACCCCTAGGTTTGAAAGCTTCAAGTGCTCCCTAAAGACTCTACTGTTCAGGGATGCATATAAACCTACACTAACCTTTCTTTATATCAGTTCCTCTTATCCATTGATATCCGATTGAATCCCATTAGCACGGTAGCCTAAGAAGCCCAGCTGTTTTGTTGATCACCTTCTTAAGAGCTGACTACAACAGTGCGACTCTTGGCAGGGCCCTCTACCCGTTTGATTCCTATAAATGTTTCCTTGTATTCCGTCTATGTTTATTAGGCGCTGCAGAAACAGTTGCGCTCTACATATAACCGATAATAATAATAGTAATATTTTGCACTTGCATCTGGTAAAACATACATTGCTAATGGACCATATGATTTTAATTACTTTACTTGCTCTAACCTCACGTAAATTTGTTCAATATAAAAGGGACAATAAATGTTAAAAAAAGTAAATGAAACTGTATTTAAAGAATGGGGCACTTAGTACATATTAGTGCCTATTTTAACTTATGCCTCTGGCCGCCCATCACTCATAAGCTTTTTTTCCCCAGTTCTGATTCAGCAAATACTCCAGTTAAATCACAATGCCACAAGCCCGTTTACAGGTAACAAAGAACTCTTACTGTTTTGATCTTAGACAGGTTGCTTTGCTCGACCAGCCTCAGATAAAAATACATTAATTAAAATGCAGTATAATTTTTGTTATATCTGCCCCTTTAAGGTTCATACATCACTGCTCTAAGGATATAAAAAAAGCCGGTAGATAACTCATGACCTTTCATTTTTTTTACAATATTGAAATGTATCGCTCATAAGAGAACATGCTTCATTCAATAAAAAATTGAACTTTCAATGTGTATCTGAAAACCATAATAGACATTGTGTGGATAATCCAATAGTGCTGCTTCCGATTCACGGACAGGATAACATTTCATTCAGATCAAAAGCACATAGTATTAATCTACAAAAATCCCAATAGACTTGGAGAATTTTGTTGAAAAAGTGTTAAGCTTTTGAAGTGGAATAGTTTATTTTCCTTTGTTCATTTATCAGGCACAAATATCCTATTTTTCTATTCTGAGGTGAAGAACCTAACTTTTCTCACTATGAACTGAGACTTATGCATTCCTTATCACATTTTATGAATTAAGTAGTTCTTTAATTCACTATATAACCTTTTACCAATATTGCTACATGAGCTACATAAATCTAAATAAATCAGTATCCTATAAAGTTACTGATAGTATATTCTTTTTTCCTTATGAGTTCCAAACTAAGATAGTGTAGGGGTCCTCTTTAACCCAAAGTGCCCCTAAGGGTTGATGCCCTTAGAAGCAAAGTGTGTGTTGAGGTGAATGCAACATTGTTGCGGATGTAAGGGTGAAGACTTACTGAAGTTTAAGAGGTGATGACAACTTCTATTGGTCCTTGTCTTCCTATGGTGAAAACTCCCCCCCCTTCCCTCCTTGGTGGCTGGCAATTGGTTATGGCTCCCACAAGGATGCTATTTTATGTCCATTGCCTCAAGAGGGGTTAGTCAACTTGGCTCCCTAAGTCCACAGACTGCAAGTTTTTCTTTCCAGATCAGGCGGTTGGTCATGTCTCAGACAGCAGGCAGAGAGGGGGAATGCTTAACGGGCCATTGACAAGGGGAGTGAAGCCTCCAAGACCAGGCCTGGGGGTCTCTCCTTGGGTGTGCGGTGGGACAAATAGCTGCTAATGTTGTAGCCTTTGTCAAATTGCATAGAAGCCAGGCTCCGCTCTGTGTTTGCTTGTCTGGGCCACTGACTATTTAGGCATGATGAAGTATATTACTATACTTTAGGGCTTGATTGTCACCACCTTAAAAGGACAGTCTAGACCAGAATTGTTATTGTTTTTAAAGATAGATAATCCCTTCATTTACCATTCCCCAGTTTTTGCATAACCAACACTGTTATATTAATATACCTTTCACCCCTGTGATTACCTTGTATCTAAGCCTCTGCAAACTGCCCCCTTATTTCAGTTCTTTGACAGACTTATATTTTAGCCAATCAGTGCTGAATCCTAGGTAACTCCACGTGCATGAGCACAATGTTATCTATATGACACACATTAACTTTTGCCCTCTAGTGGTGAAAATCTGTCAAAATGCATTCAAGATAAGAGACAGTCTTCAAGGTCTAAGAAATTAGCATAGGAGCCTACCTAGGTTTAGCTTTCAACTAAGAATACCAAGAAAACAAAGCAAAATGGTTGATACAAGTAATTGGAAAGTTGTTGAAAATGATATGCCCTTCTGAATCATGAAAGTTTATTTTGGACTAGACTGTCCTTAAGTTATTTCTGCTATTGTCTGATGTTTTTGTGTTGATTTTCATAAATGTGACCAAATTGGTTTTCTCTCCCAAAGAAATGGTGTCATGTTATTATTTCTTAAAATTAAAGGGATACGAATCCCCAATTTTTTTCTTTGCTAATGCAGATAGAGCATGAATGCAAGTTTAGGCAACTTTCTAATTACTCCTATGATAATATTTTTTCGTTCTCATTGGTATCCTTTATTTGAATAATCAGGAATGTATTTTTGTGTGCTGCACCCTGGGTGCAGCAATTGCTTGATTCGTGCCTACTTTTAGCTTCTCAGAATCTACTGTAAGTATAGCTGAATCATTGGTTTTTTTTATAGTTAGCCCTATTCCATAAATATCTAAGGCCAGCATTTTGCTTTGGATCAGGAGTATCCGCAATTTATAGGTTCTGAAAAAATTGAAAACATCCTTTTGGATATTTGTATTGATCATAAATCTATCCTGCCCAGATTTAATGGCTGTAATATGGTTATTAACCTTCTGTTTAGTAATTCTAACCAATATTTTGCCTGCCACACCAGAATATCCGTCATATAAAGATTTTTGCTGTACATCCTTTTGACCAGTTTCTGTTTTTTTAAAGATCCCTTTGTGATTTAAGATTCACATTACCTACACCATAAGGACTTAGAAGGGTTAGAAGACATAGGCATTATAAGTATTTGTCACACTGTTAGACAATTGAATTGTATAAAAAAAATCTTCAAACCACAAAGATAAGCTTTTATATCTCCATGTAACACAGCTTTCCCCGCTTCACAAAAAGTCTCCCACTATATCCATATAGGAAGAATTATACATTGAAAACTCCATCTACTACCTAACCAATTTTGGAAATTAACATTATGCAGTAAGTCATTTGGGAATAAAATTTCATTATGTATTATTTTCAGAGACTTAAAGGGACAGTATAAACCCATTTTCATATAACTGCATGTAATAGACACTACTATAAAGAATAAGATGGCACATATACTGATATAAAAATCCAGTATAAAACGGTTTAAAAACTTACTTATAAGCTCTCAGTTTAGCTCTGTTGAAAAGGTAGCTGGAAAGCCCACTGCAAGTGGGAAATAAGACACTCCCCCTCCCCCTTCTTTTGTATATGAAAAGACCCTTTACACAAACAGGAGCAAGCTGGAGAAGGTAGCTGACGGTATTCTCATAAAACTTTGGGGCTTGGTTAGGAGTCTGAAAATCAGAGCAATGTTATTTAAAAATTAAGCAAAACTATACATTTAAAAAAATTATTAATTAATTAATAGATCATCTACAAAACATTTATGCAAAGATAAAAATGAGTGTATAATGTCAATTCCAGTCTGATATCAGGTTTATATACCCCAAGCTGTTTGAGATCCACCTTCCTTTTAATTAGGGAGGTGATACCTCCCACATTCCAGGACAGGAATCTAAGGGATTCTACACACACAATATTATTAGGCTATAAGAGGACCGAGGAGGTAGAGGGGAGAGAAAAAAAAATAGCCCACACACCCAGAAACCCAGACATTATTAACACAGAAAGATTTCCATTTCTGGAGCACGAATAGGAGAATCATAGCTTTCTGCAATGTATTATGAGTTTATCTTCTTGTCCAGGGTCATGTGAGTAACTCTAATATTAATTCAGATTTTTTTAGGCCTCCTTCCTCAGGCAACTCTGAGTTAAACAATTTTCGGGATATATAATTCTCTCACACACAGCTCCTTGGTTCTCCCAAAACTTGCTATGAGGCAGCAACTTTTATGAATGGTGTTCCAAAGTAATAATATGCAGTGCCAGCCATCATTTTATGATTTGGGTTTGATAATTAAAAATATAAAAAACAAATATTATTGATAAAACATAATGATAACAATAAAGAAGAAGACATCAGTTCAAATATCTGGCTCTGCGGCCCCTCTTTCAATCCCATACTTACATTAGACTTCAGATCTGAGACCTTTGCCCTGGCTACCCCTCTTTCAGTCTAAAACCAACATCACACCCCAGATTCTCAGACCCTTGCCCTAAATTCCCTTTGTAAGCTCCTTACCTTGATATCCCCCGAGTCACCAGCTGGTGTCTTCTGTCTTGATTTTCCCCTGCATATTGTGTGCTATCCCTCAGTCAGTGCCCATGGGCGCCTATGCATAGGGAATATGTAGGAGGATGACTGTCACACTGCCTAACGGCCTAGGAGAAATGTGATGAGCATTGCATCATACTGTGCAACCCCTTGATGCAGCACTTTAAAACAGTCTCAGTACTAACATGTGGCATCTCTTACCCCTGTTATAAGGCATCAATCACTGTGACCTCAACATTTGCCATTTAAAGCTCTATTTGTTCTGCTTTCAGAATGCAGGGCCCAAAATCAGTGCCTCTGGCTTTTTGTTTAATGCAGCAGCAAAGAAGATTGAAGCAGTGGATGATTACACATACTAGAACATAGAAAACAATGAAATCCCCAGTCACTGGTATGGATGAAGAAAAGCTGAAAATAACTTGTTACAAAATATTGCAAGATGCAATTCAATGTTACAAGTGAAAGCATTTGGATTAAAGAGACCTTAAAGTCATATTTTGTATATGCATCACACAGTGATTGCTTTATAAAATATCGGCATGCAAAATAAATGTTAACAACAATTAAAACGGATTATTTTGTTAACAAATTCGAATGTTTACATAACATTCTAGACATTCGATTTTTGAATGTTCGGTTTCGAATTTTACGATAACATTTGAAAATAATCGTTTCAAATATTTCGAATTTATATAATTGTAATAGTATTTCTATAATGCTTTATTTAAATGTAATATTCGAATTCGAAAAATTCAAATTTATATGTTTGTAATAGTATTTATAATGCTTTCTTTAAATGTAATATTCGAATTATGCAATATTCGATCAAAATATTTATTTATAAAATATTTTACCAGGAAGGATACACTGAGATTTCTCTCGTTTTCAAGTATGTCCTGGGAAGATAAAAACATTCAAATTCATATATTTGTATCTATTATGTATCAATTTACTAGATTTCCTACCACATGAACTATTGAACTTCTGAATAGTATTTGTTAAATAGAGAATATTAAAATTCGAAATTTCAAATGTGGATATTCGATCTAATTATAAACATTCGAATTCGAAAGTGACATTCGAAAACTGTAAATAGCATTTGATTAAAGAATTTTTAAGAATATTCGTTCGTATCAACATTCGGACATCCCTATTACAAATCCCAGAAGTGATCTGCACTCTCATACCGTAGTGGGTACACATGTGAAGCCACTTGCAAAACAGCAGGCAGCTGTATCTGCAATAAGTGACTCAAGCAGCTAACTCCAGACCAGCCTGGGTGCGAAAGCACAATAGAAGAAATTACATTTAAACTTGGCTGATATATTCTATAGCAACAGAAAACATCTTGTAATTAAAAGGTGTTTGCTATCCCTTTAATTGGCAAACAATGAGGCTTATGCCAGAGTTTCCAACAAAACTATAAAAATGATTGAAGTTCTGAAATGTAACTTCCTTACCCCACCAAATTAAATTGAATATAATAATTAAATATAAAATTGTTCTTCCAGCTAAAAGAGGATATTTAAAATGTGCCACAGATTTTTTTTTTTTTAAATTGAATAATGATTGTTACTGGTTGTGCAGGTTCTTAGAATTGTCCCTATCTACCAATACACTTGTGGTAGGTGTTCCTATAATCCAGTAAGTGATGAGTACTTGAATATCAATCGTGCAAAAAACACACATGTAACTGAAATAGCTTTAAAGGGACATAAAACACATTTTTTTTTTCTTTCTTGATTCAGATAGAACATACAACTTTAAACAAATTTCCAATTTACTTCTATTATCAAATTTTCTTTGTTTTCTTGTTATTCTTTATTGAAAAGCAGGATGGTAAGTGTAGGAGTGTGCACGTGTCTGCAGCACTATATGGCAGCAGTTTTACAACAATGTTATATATTAGCAAGAACACTAGATGGCAGCACTATTTCCTGTCTAGATATATCTTCAACAAAGAATAACAAGAGAATGAAGCAAATTTGATAATAGAAGTAAATTGGAAACTTTTTTAAAATTGTATGGTCTGCCTGAGTCATGAAAGAAAAATGTTGGGTTTCATGTCCCTTTAACTCAATCTTTTTCATGCCAAGTGCAGGATTTAAAGTTTCAGAGTAAAGACTTAAAGGACTAGTCAACACAGTAGATTTGCATAATCAACAATTGCAAGATAATAAGACAATGCAATAGCACTTAGTCTGAACTTCAAATGAGTAGTAGATTTTTTTTCTGACAATTTTAAAAGTTATGTCTTTTTCCACTCCCCCTGTACCATGTGACAGCCATCAGCCAATCAGAAATGCATACACGTACCATGTGACAACCATCAGCCATTCACAAATGCATACACACTTTTTTCTTGCACATGCTCAGTAGGAGCTGGTGACTCAAAAAATGTAAATATAAAAAGACTGTGTACATTTAGTTAATTGGAAGTAAATTGGAAAGTTGTTTAAAATGGCATGCTCTATCTGAATAATGAAAGTTTAATTTTGATTGAGTGTCCCTTTAATCAGAGCTTATAAAGAACTGATAAACAAGCCAACGATCATGCTCTTGCCAATGTGTTTTCTCACAGGATTGCATTAACCCATTAAATGATGAGATATACAGTATACATACAAATTATTTTTCTCTTCATCCTTTCAATGACATAAGGCAAATACTTCAATGACCTGAGATGACTCATAACTGCATCCTCATAAATGATTCATGGCTAGAAGTTACAGTACAGAAGAGAATAAAATGCTGATTAGCCATGGTTTTCCAACACAGGCAAGCAAATACATTCGCATTATTCCCTGTAGATGAGAAGTAGAATGGCTCAATTATAGACAGCTGTTTTTTTACAAATACTAGAACAGTACATCATATTTAAAAAAAAAGAAATCAATATTCTTGTACAAGTGCTTATTAAGGCTGATAAAGACTGTGAAACGTCAAAAGTTTAACAACATTTGAAGTATCTGTACTGCTAAATCATTGTGATCTCTGAATCGTGGCTAACTGCAAAAATACCTGACTCTGCCATTGCAATACCTGGGTATTCATGCCATAGAATTGACAGAGCAAAGAGAGGAGGCGGCATTGTAATTTATGTTGACAATTTCACAAAGTTCACCCCCATACAAAAATCTAGCTCTCCTGCCACCTTTGATTTCCTTTCTGGCAGAATTGAGATCCCATGCAGTAAATCAATCATTGTTGCAGGAATCTACCGCCCACCTAGCTCCCCTGTACATTCCAGTTCGGACAAAGCACATCTCCTTAGTGAATCCATAGCTCAAAACCCAAAAGAGAAATTTTGGTTTTTGGAGATTTTAATATTGATTGGCTAAATCCAAAAAATAACAGTTGTCGCTCACTGTTTAAATCTTTGCAGCTAACGCAATTAATCTCCTCCCCAACTCGCATAAACATCAAAAGCCATAATCATACCCTGCTCGTCTGGATTCTCTCCACTTCTCCCGACCGAATCCAGGAGGTAGGTGTTCTCCCTAACAATTTCAGTGACCACTGCTTAGTGTACTGCGTGCGCAAAATAAAGGCAACTAAATCCTCTCCCAAGGTTAAAATCACCAGGTCCTTTCAAAAAAATGTAATATTCAATCATTTCTAAATGACATCAAGAACCTCCCCTGGCACAGATTAAACCTAATCCCAGATCTAGACTCTGCAGTTGAATTCTTTCAGTCTGAACTCCTACAAGTTTGGAATTTACATGCCCCGCTGCGTAAGGTGAGAGTAAAAGGAGCACACTTGAATTGGATCACAGCTGACCTCATTCAAATATACCAGTTTCGGGATTCATTGTGGTAAAAGTTCAAGCATACTGGCTCTGTGAACGATCACTGTGTATATAGACAATGGCCAAATATATGCACTAAACAAACAAAATTGGCCAAGGCCCAATATTTCTGTGAAAATCTGAACAATAACATATCTAACCCTAGAAAGTTTTGGAAACTCGTAAAACACTTACAAAATCCACCAATCCACTCCCAACCCTCCACTGTCAATGTGGATAACCAAAACCTGCAACTCCCCTTAGAAGTAGCAAATGCCTTTAACAATTATTTTGTCGGATGCTCCACCACCCTGATTGACAAACTAATAAATGGCACGCATCCTGAAACTACAAATGTGGATCAGGTCCCACTAAAACAGCAAAGACCCAATATAAAGAAGTTCAATTTTAGACCTGTACCCATCAATGTCATTAAGAAACACCTTAATAATCTAAAAATGAAAAACCAGTCTGGACCTGATCAAATCCCAGCAATGCTGTTGAAGCTCAGTGCGCCGGCAATAGATAAGCCTGTCACAACCCTAATTAACGAATCGTTGATATCTGGATACATACCCAAACTCTGGAAAACTGCAAGAGTAGTGCCTATTCATAAACGTGGGGAGTTAACCTTGGTTTCTGACTATCGTCCTATATCATTTCTCCCAGTATTGTAAAAAATCTTAGAAAAATGCGTCCATACGCAATTATGCGAGTATTACCAACTTTCTAACTATCTGACCACTGATCAATCAGGTTTTCGACTATATCACTCCACTACAACTGCCCTCCTAAAAGTTTGCAACGACATCCAAACTGGCATGGAACAAGGAGACCTAACTGGAGCTATTTTCCTTGATTTTGCAAAGGCTTTTGACACAGTAGACCACGACATACTACTGCTCAAAATAAAAAACTCTGGTATTGCTGATCGTCCGTTAACCTGGTTTAGATCATATGTATCGGATCGATCACAATATGTCTCCATTTCTAACAGTGACTCCCTCCCTCTCCCAGTCACGTTTGGTGTTCCCCAAGGTTCCATTCTCGGCCCCTTACTATTCACATTATTTATAAATGATCTGCCAAATGTCTGCAAATACTCAACTGTACACATGTACGCAGACGACACAGTAATCTATGCAAACAAACCCGATCTGCCGCAGCTTGAGGCAGTGCTCCAAGACCAGTTCACAGAGGTAGAAAAGTGGATCTCAAAAAACAAATTCTTCCTAAACACTGACAAAACTGTCACAATGATCTTTGGAACGGGTTCTAAATTACACAAATTACAAAATTCCCATCTACGCATCAAAACAAAATCCAATTGCACGCTTACCGCAGTCCACTCTTTCAAATACTTGGGTATGTTGTTAGACCCTAATCTGTATTTTGGCCTCCACATAGAAAAAGTTGCATCTAAACTTTATCCAAAAATAGGTGCCCTGTACAGAAACAAAGCTTGCCTCAGCCCTACAGTAAAGGAAAAGATTGTACAACAAATGCTGATGCCTATCATGGATTACGGGGACATAGTATACGCACCTGCACCACAAACTCACCTTAATAAACTTAATACATTGTATAACTCATTCTGCCGCTGTGTGCTACAATGTAACTACAGGACCCACCATTGTGACATGCTAAAAGAACTAAACTGGCTGACGCTGGAATCCAGACGCACCCTCCATCTTTCCTGCCTTGTGTTTAAGAGCCTTTCTGGGAAGCTCCCACCCTACCTGAGCAGAATGCTCTCCCTGGCTATTCCCACCTCCTATAACCTCCGATCCAGTATCAGCACATTATTTAGCTTGCGTCAATACAAAAAGAAAGCAGCTCGATCCTCCTTTTCCTACAGAGCGACACAGTTATGGAATGACCTCCCGCACACTTTCAAACCTTCCCCAAACCTAATATCCTTTCAGAGATCCCTCTCTACATATCTCAAAACAGGATGCACCTGTCATGGTTGATTATATATCTCCTACCTGTTCTATGTAAAATGTTTGCATATATTGTGTATTATTATTGTTTTTTAATTTTATTGTACCCTATTGTATCAATGCAATGTTTTGTGGACTCAGGACATACTTGAAAATGTATCCTTCCTGGTAAAATATTTTATAAATAAATAAATATTAATCTTTTCTCTAGGACCTACTGATTTCAGTTCTGACAGTTTGACCATCATTTAGAATAGTTCCAACAGTTATTATGAAAAATTACTTCAGTATTCAGTAAGTACTAATATGTGGTTTAAGGAAATATATTCAATATCTATATAAAAAAATGATATAGGTTGTCATTTACCAAGCCATGCATTATAGTACAATACAAAAGGCACATTAAAGTTCTTTTTTTTTAAATTTATGTAATAAATAATTTACTGCACTACAAACGAAATTTAGGTACTCTGGATCTCAGTAGTGTCTCCAGTTATATAAGGGATGTTTATAAAGATTAATTATTAATAATTATAATTTATGTATATACTGTATATTTATATTAACATTTAAACCCTAATTTCTGAATTATTTTATAGGTGGTACTATAAAACACAGCGAAATAGCTAATACGCAAAAATGGAGACTCAATTAGAGTTAATAAAATATTAGTAAGTTATACAATGCCTACAATCCACTTCTGATAACCAGATCTTTATTTAATAACCATGAATCAAACACAGCAGTTAAAAGTTTATTGGGAGTTCAGCAAAACATAACAATTACTCAGTCCTTAGTTAAATTACTTTATATCCAATGTAACAACTGAAAACTTTAGGATAAATCAATAATCAATGTGATTACTTATAAACACAATCGCCTAGATTACGAGTTTTTGTCAGTAAGGCTTGCGGGGCTAACGAGCAGTTTCAGCTCACCACTCACCTATTGGAACAGCCAATAGAATCTGAGCTCAATCCTATTGGCTGATTGGATCAGCCAATAGGATTTTTTCTACCTTAATTCTGATTGGCTGATAGAATTCTATCAGCCAATCGGAATTGAAGGGACGCCATCTTGGATGACGTTACTTAAAGGTACCGTCATTTAGTGTTAGTCGTCGGAAAGAAGAGGATGCTCCACATCGGATGTCTTGAAGATGGACCCGCTCCGCTCCGGATGGATGAAGATAGAAGATGCCACCTGGATGAAGACTTCTGCCCATCTGGAGGACCTCTTCTGCCCGGATAGGATGAAGACTTTGGACCGTCTGGAGGACCACTTCTGCCTGGCTGGGTGAAGACTTCTCAAGGTAGGGTGATCTTCAGGGGGTTAGTCTTAGGTTTTTTCTTAAGGGGGGATTGGGTGGGTTTTAGAGTAGGGTTGGGTGTGTGGGTGGTGGGTTTTAATGTTGGGGGGGTATTGTATTTTTTTTACAGGTAAAAGAGCTGATTACTTTGGGGCAATGCCCAGCAAAAAGTCCTTTTAAGGGCTATTTGTAATTTAGTATAGGGTAGGGATTTTTTTATTTTGGAGGGCTTTTTTATTTTATTAGGGGGATTAGATTAGGTGTAATTAGTTTAAAAAAATTGTAAATATTTTATTATTTTCTGTAATTTAGTGGGGGATTTTTTCCGTACTTTAGTTTATTTAATTTAATTGTAATTAATTGTAGTTAATTTAGTTAATTTTTTTAATGATAGTGTAGTGTTAGGTGTAATTAACATAGGTTAGGTTTTATTTTATAGGTATATTTGTATTTATTTTAACTATGTATCTATTAAATAGTTAATAACTATTTAATAACTATTCTACCTAGTTAAAATAAATACAAAGTTGCCTGTAAAATAAAAATAAACCCTAAGCTAGATACAATGTAACTATTAGTTATATTGTAGCTATCTTAGGGTTTATTTTATAGGTAAGTATTTAGTTTTAAATAGGAATAATTTAGTTAATTGTAGTAATTTTAGTTAGATTATTTAAAATTATATTTAAGTTAGGGGGGTGTTAGGGTTAGGGTTAGACTTAGGTTTAGGGGTTAATACATTTAATATAGTTGCGGCGACGTTGGGGGCGACAGATTAGGGGTTAATAAATGTAGGTAGGTGTCGGCAATGTTAGGGACAGCAGATTAGAGGTTAATAAAATTTAACTAATGTTTGCGAGGCGGGAGTGCAGTGGTTTAGGGGTTAATATATTTATTGAAGTGGCGGCGATGTCCGGTCGGCAGATTAGGAGTTAAAAAATTTATTTAAGTGTTTGCGATGTGGGGGCAGGGGCTCGGTTTAGGGGTTAATAGGTAGTTTATGGGTGTTAGTGTACTTTTTAGCACTTTAGTTAAGAGTTTTATGTTACGGCGTTAGCCCATAAAACTCTTAACTACTCACTTTTAAATGCGGTAGGAGTCTTGACAGGAGAGACTGTACCGCTCACTTTTTCCAAGACTCGTAATACCGGCGTTAGGAAAATCCCATTAAAAAGATAGGATACACAATTTACGTAAGTGGATTTGCGGTATGTTCGAGTCGCGGGAAAAAAAGTGATCGGTACACCTGTACCTGCCAGACTCGTAATACCAGCGTTAGGAAAAAAGCAGCGTTGGGACCTCTCAACGCTGCTTTTTAAGGCTAACGCAAAACTCGTAATCTAGCCGAATGTTTAATTTCTCAACCAATGATATTTACCAGTGAATATAATGTGACCAAAATAAAATTTGACCCTTTTAATGCTTAAAATATATTAAAACCAATTCAGCAGAATTCACTAAATAACCCATTTTACTATAAATACACAATGATTATTCAGTAATATTAAATTAACTCAATGCACAGATAAATATTATTTAGAAGATAACCATCCATGAGATATTGAGCTGAAAGAGGAGAGTCCACTATTTTAAAGGAGGGATCACACACCCAGATGGCTATCTGCTGATCATTATAGTAACAGTGAGCACCTGACAGCACCATAGGCATATAGAACAACATTAACATCAGGGGGGTGGGGTACCCTATGAGTTGCCCCCCCACCAACAACACAAGGTCAAACTGTCTATTTTTAAGAGAACATTATTACCCTACTCACCATGTAAATATATCATGTAACGATAATATCCTGAGATAAACAGTGTCTGTGTGATGTTGTGGGTAAAGGTATTTTCTTGTTTTGGTTAAAAAAGAGACATTTGAGTCACTGAAGTGGACATATAGTATTTCAGTAAAATGGGGAAAATATAAAAAATCAAGCTTCAGTCATTTTTATTAATCACAGGCAATTTATTTTCTTTGCTGGATTGAGATTATTGCCAGACTCAGACCCTGTTATAAACTAGAATATCTCAGGATAAATTGCACTAACTTATATGTTACTAGGTGACCAAATATGACAGACATGTCATGTTCGGTATCAAAATAATCCACATGGTTTCCCAATGGGATTGATTATAAGGGTATAGGTACTATAATTTTAGTCAGGCTTGGGAGCTGGTTTATGACCTGCCATAAAAAGGGAGGGCTAGTTTACATTTCTTGCTAATTTCTAGAATGGGAATGAACAGAAACCTTAACTTAGCCAAAAACAATGTATTGAATCTAGAATATGGCTAAATCTTACTGTCTTTCGCATGGGAAGTTGTGACAATATCAGGTTTGACCATTTTCCTTCAATTTCCCTTGCATCTGAGATATATGCTGATATAGTATTAGGTTCTGTTATTTTCTCCTTTTTAAGGCTTTACTTTGTCTAATTATGCTTGTTAATGATTAGGTTTTTATATAAATTCACTGTGACTATTTTTGTTCAGAATAAATATGATCTATTAAGAGGCTATTCATAACAGTATTGTGTTTTTAGATTTATTTTTTCCAAGATGTGTTTTGGGGTCTATTTGGCTGGGTTTCCCTTACAATTTCCCATATAATAAACCTAAATGGTGGCAGCAGAGATAGATTAGTGTGGGTGGCATTAAAGGTGGTTATGTTCTGTGTCTAGTACAGACTGGGGGTGTTTTATTAACCCTTGCACTTACTGAATTAAATCACAGACTTGCCAGATGTGGCTTGGCTGTATCCATCTTATTAAAAGTGGCAAGGGTTGGTTAACCCTTTATGTCAAAAACTGGTGACAGTTGCAGGGTTGGTTCATCTTTTTGTGACATATCAATATACCATTACTTTGAAAGAATGAGGTCCCATGGCTCAAATATATTATTTCCAGTCCTTAAAGTGAATGTAAATTTTGATGCTAAAGTGCCCGGTTTTAAAAAATTTGATCAAAAACAGGGGCACTTTAAGTCATCAAAATTTACATTTCACTCGTTGTGAAGAAATACTCACCTTTTAAACTTGACAGCCGCTCCAGCTTCCCCCGGTCGTCGCAAAGCCATTTCTGATATCAGAAATGATGGATCAGTCATCCTCCAATCACGGCTTCCCCCCGGGGGAATCAGTGTCTGATTCAAAGCCGTGATTGGAGGAAGCCGGATTCGTAATTTTAGACCAAGGAAGCGGCTTTGTGATGGGTGGAGGAAGCTGGAGCAGCTGTTAAGATTTAAAGGTAAGTATTTTTTCACAACACGAGTGAAATGTAAATTTTGATAACTTAAAGTGCCCCTGTTTTTAAAAAACGTGCATTTTAGCATCAAAATTTACATTCACTTTAAGGCTATCAAGTGATCAACATTTTGTACTGATCCACTGGCAATCGCTTGCCTTATTTAGTTGTGTTGTTGTTGTTAGGGCATACAGATTCATGATTCTCTATCTTTAAAAGAATGACAAAAATCTAAATAAATGAGTGTGAAAATTGACAATATTTTTTTAAAATTCTATATTTTTTCTACACTGCTTGAGTTTGGACAGAGGAAGGAACTTTATCAGCTTAGAGTACGGCTGTAAAGCCAAAACATGTCAGCTGTTTTCACCTTTTCTCCTATTTGACCATCCAGCTGCTGTCAGGTCTCGACTCATGCTGACATATTGTCACTCAGTGTCAGCATAACTTATTGAATTTTTACTTTGTAGCTATTTATGCTGGAATAAAAGCTACTGATTCATCTACCGGTGCTTCTGACTTTTTTCTTTTTGAATGTACAGAGGAAGGAACATTCATACATTGCCACAATAAATTAAGCTACCTCTCTGGGAAATTAGAATTTTGATTACTATGTGCACAATAGAGAATTACACACAAAAAACCCCAATAATATATATTATATATATATTTATATATATATTTTTTATATATATATATATATATATATATATATATATATATATATATAACAGCAATTTAAAATATGGGGAGGCGAAAAGTGAGTTTAAAATCCTCCACTAAATCCAAATTGTAGAGAAAATAACTCATTGTGTAAACCATTTACAAATCTAGACAAGTCAGAAGACTTGCTTTTACCCCAGAAACTCTCTGATTACACTGTTTCCAATGCAGCAAAGGATTCTGGGTGAGATATGCAATAGAGGTTCACAATGACTCACTTTTTTACTTCTAGCCTGCTTTTTAAGGCAGACTTCCCTTTACGCCATAGCATTGCCGCATTACACAGCTTCTAAGCTTAGTTAGGGGTAGTACAGTGATTCAGACCAATCCCAGGACAGCTTTTTCATGGTTATTGCCACTCATCAGCTGGGAGTAGGTTGAATCACTGCTTGATAAAGTTGTTTTCTGGGGGAAATACAACAGCAATTTAAAATATGGGGATGCAAAAAGTGAGTTTAAAATCCTCCACTAAATCCAAAATGTAGAGAAAATAACTCATTGTGTAAACAATTTACAAATCTAGACAAGTCAGAAGACTTGCTTTTACCCCAGAAACTCTCTGATTACACTGTTTCCAATGCAGCAAAGGATTCTGGGTGAGATATGCAAATGAGGTTCACAATGACTCACTTTTTTTACTTCTAGCATGCTTTTTAAGGCAGACTTCCCTTTACGCCATAGCATCGCCGCATTACACAGCTTCTAAGCTTAGCTAGGGGTAGTACAGTGATTCAGACCAATTCCAGGACAGCTGTTTCGTGGTTATTGCCACTCATCAGCTGGGAGTAGGTTGAATCACTGCTTGATAAAGTTGTTTTCTGGGGGAAATAAACATTTTAAACTCACTTTTCGCCTCCCCATATTTTAAATTTCTGTTGTATTTCCCCCAGAAAAAAACTTTATCAAGCAGTGATTCAACCTACTCCCAGCTGATGAGTGGCAATAACCACGAAACAGCTGTCCTGGGATTGGTCTGAATCACTGTACTACCCCTAGCTAAGCTTAGAAGCTGTGTAATGCGGCGATGCTATGGCGTAAAGGGAAGTCTGCCTTAAAAAGCAGGCTAGAAGTAAAAAAGTGAGTTATTGTGAACCACATTTGCATATCTCACCCAGAATCCTTTGCTGCATTGGAAATAGTGTAATCAGAGATTTTCTGGGGTAAAAGCAAGTCTTCTGACTTGTCTAGATTTGTAAATTGTTTACACAATGAGTTATTTTCTCTACATATACTGTATATATATATGCATATATATATATATATATATCTATATATATATATATATATATATATATATATATATATATATTGCATTTCATATGGTGGTGTTCTCCCATAGTATAATATTTCTGCAAACTAAAGTTATTTAAAAAAATACTTGTACTGTTTTAAAAAAAATGAGGAATTTTATTTGTGTGGATATCTCACAGAAAAAATGTAAACAATGACAAACAGCTAAAAAAAAAAACTTCATAACAAGGATGTGGACTGGCTCTGTAGCAAAGTGTATAAATAATAAAAATAAATTCGGATTATCCTAAGTTATGAAGGTATAATCTAGATTTTATTAAAGACACAGAGACGAGTATTTTGCATTCTCTCTCTTTACTACTTAAATGCAGTTTTTTAAAGTATACATAAAAATACAACAAACTGTCAAAATTTTGAAAATAAGACAGTAAAACAAATAACAGATCAGTGACCAATAAAATTAGAGAACTGATTAAACTAAAACCACATAGCCAATCAGGTTACTAATGAGTCCTATAAACTGTCCAATATACAATAAGATATCCTCTTTCTTTGCAACTGAAGCAGGAAACAAAAAGTCCATCATGAGGAAGTAGCTCCAGACGAGAAGATAACAGACGCCCATGAAGAGAAGAAATTTGAAGAAGAGGATCATCCGTGAAGAAAATTCCGTCTTGTCGGAAGCCTGTACAAGATGAGGAAAACTTGCTTGAAGTGTCGTCTCTCCACAAAGATGTGATGGAGCAAAACCACTTAGGAAAATATCTTTATTATTGGTTGGTAACTGAAATAAATATACAAGACATGTTAGTAATATGATAAAAACAAATAAGGGTGGGAACAAATATATAATAATATAAACAGAGGAGGGAAAATACTCGTCTCTGTGTCTTTAATAAAATCTAGATTATACCTTCATAACTTAGGATAATCCGAATTTTATTACAAGACCAGAGACTCATATTTTGCTAGTTTAAAGCAACTAACAAAATAAATTAAGCGAGGCGTGTTCAATGGGTTTAAAATAAAATTGTTTAAAAATAGAATCACAGGACCAGTCAGCTGCATCCAAAATTTGTTGAAGGGTGGCAGCTTTCAAAAATGCTTTAAAAGCGGCTGATCCTCTAACAGAGTGAGCGGAAAAAGATACATCAATACCTGCTTCACTCATGACCCATTTAACCCACCTGGCTATAGAAGTAGAGGATACAGGATAATGAGGAGGAATAAAAGATAACAAAAGTTGATTGGAAGCAGGAATACGAAAAGAAGAAGTTCTGCGTTCATACTCCTTGAGACAAACAACCACACAGAGAAGAGGTTCAGAAGGTAAGTAAGGATAGAATATTGAGGTTGAAAAAGATTTAGTTCTTTTAGATATGAAGAAAGTAACACCTTCAGGGGTAAAACGTTTAGAATTAAAATCTAAAGCTCTGACATCAGAAACTCTACGAAAAGAAATTAAACATAAAAGGGTAGCCAATTTAGTAGTAAGTTGTTTCAATGATAAGAATTCATTAGAAGGCCAAGATTTAAAAAGGGAAAATATAAGATCAACATCCCAAAAAGAAGAATATTTAGGAGTCGGAGGTCTTTTGAGTTTGATTGCTTTCATTAATTTACAAATTAAAGGATGTTGTCCCACAGGGAAATTATTTATAAAAGAATGTTTAGCTGAAATGGCAGATCTAGAAACATTGATGGTTCTGTAAGCTAATCCTGAATCAAAAAGTGATGTTAGAAAATTAATGATGTAAATTATATCCACTGAAAGGGGATCCAAACTTCTTTCCACGCACCAGCCAGACCATCTGGTCCATGCGGAAAAATAGCATTTTTTGGTCCCGGGGGCCAATGAGTCTGCAAGGAGTTCCTGAGCTTGTTGTGATAAACCTTGGAGTGATGAAGATTGCCCGAAATTGACCATGCTATGAGACGAAGAGATCCTTGAAGGATAAGATCGTGAGGATGACCTTCTGGATCTGACAAGAGAAGAGGGAAAACCGGAAGAAGAACAGGATGGTTGACAGACAATTCTAGAAGAGATGGGTACCAGGGTTGAGATGGCCAAAGGGGAGTGATTAGGAGAATTGAGAGGAGATCCCGACGGACTACTGATATGGTTCTCTGAATCATAGAGAATGGGGGAAAAGCATAAGCTGTCTGAAGAGGCCAGGGGTGGAGAAATGCATCGATTGCCAACGCTTCCGGATCTGGACGCCAACTGAAATAAGGGCAAATCTGATGATTCAGTCTCGAAGCGAACAGATCCATTGAAAAGGGACCTCTGAGAGATTGAAGCGAATGAAAAACTTGATGATGGAGTTTCCAATCGCTGGAATCTGTCAGATATCGAGATCCCCAATCCGCCGCGACATTGGATAAACCTGGAATGTATTCCGCTTTGACGGAAATATTTCTGTCCAAGCAAAGATGAATGAATTCTTTCGTAATAATTGACAAATCTCTCGATTTTGTACCACCGAGGCGATTCAAATAGCGAACTGCAGAAATATTGTCCATTCTGAGTAAAATGGACACAGGAAAAGAACTTTTGACAAAACTCTTGACTGCAAAAGATCCTGCCAAAAGTTCTAAGCAATTGATGTGAAAACGCTTTTCTTCTGAAGACCATTTTCCTCCTGTGATTGAAGGACCACAACGAGCGCCCCAACCCGATCGACTGGCATCGGATTCTATGATTAGATCCGGAGATTTTCCGAAAATTGCTCTCCCGTTCCAAGCTTCTATATGGGATAGCCACCATGAGAGTTCCTCTTTGGCTTCTGAAGAAAGAGGGATTAGGTGGGAATATGAAAGACCTTTCTGAAGATGAAAAATTTTTAAACGTTGAAGTTCCCTGTAATGAAGAGGAGCAGGAAAAATAGCCTGAATAGAGGATGAAAGTAACCCAACTATTCTGGCTATAGTCCTGATAGGAACCAATGATAAAGAAAGAGTTTTTGAAATCTCTTTCTTGATATTCACAATTTTGTCTCTGGGAAGGCTTAAAGTAGATTTCGAAGTGTCTATTTTGAAACCTAAAAAGGTTAGAGATTTGGTTGGAAGAAGAACAGACTTCTCTTTGTTGATCAAGAAACCTAAATTTTCTAGAATGGAAATAGTAAGTTGGAGTTGAGACTTTAATATGACCGAGTTTTGATTCATAATCAAGATATCGTCTAAATAGATGATGAGTCGAACACCTCGAAGACGAAGCCAAGTAATTATAGGTTTCATTATTTTGGTAAAAATCCAAGGAGCTGAAGATAGACCGAAAGGCATGCAAGTGAAATTCCAATACTTTTCTTCCCAAAGAAAAGTTAGAAATTTCCTGTGTTCTTGAGCTACAGGAACTGTCAAATAAGCATCTGTCAGATCCAATCTGACTAGATAATCGTTGTCTAAAAGGCAATCTCTGAGAAGATGAATACCTTCCATTTTGAAATGTTGATAAACAACAAAGGCGTTTAGAGATCTTAGATTTATAACTGGACGAAAAAGGCCATTTTTCTTTTTTACGAGAAAAAGATTGCTGAGAAAACAATTTTGAGGATTTAAAACTTGTTCTATTGCTTGTTTTAATAAAAGGTTTGAAATTTCGTTTTGAACCAAATTTCTGTCTGAAACAGAGAACTTTATTGGAAGGGGAATAGAATTTTGAAATGGAGGAGAAATAAAATCTATAAAAAGACCTGAAACAGTGTGAAGAACCCATTGATCTGAAGTAATCATGTTCCAATTGTGTGTGAAAAGAGATAATCTGCCTCCTATTATGTTTTGGGAAGAAATCTGAGAAGGAAGAAAAGGAAGATTTACCTTGAGGTGTGCGAGATCTTTGTCTCGAACGCTGAATTCTTGGGTTCCAGAATCTTCCTCTAGATGGAAAGAAGCCTGAGGAGACTGGATTCTGATATTGTCTCTGGTTATGGAATTGTTGAAAGGCAAATTGAGACCTGTTTGGGAATGAAGCACGGCCGGGAAAGCGGCCTCTACCTTTCCCAGCCTGTTCAGAAAAACGATCTTGGTGGAAGATCTTTTTCATAGATGTTCTCACTTTATTAAGATTGGAGAACGTATTTACATAACTGTTTAACTCCTTTATAAAAGTGTCTCCAAACAAAAGGCCATTTGTATCAGTATGAATTTCATTAATTGCAAAATCACACACCCTGGGGTCAATTCTTCTAAGAATATTACGTCTACGTTCAGTATATATAGCAGAATTGGCATTCCCTAAAAATGAGAGCATTCTCTGAAGCCATTCTCTGACGATGACTGGGTCTAAAAGGGTATTATCATATACAGCTTGTTCTGATAAATCAAAGAGTTTTGCTAAAGGACCAATTGTGTCAAGTATTTTATCTTGACAAATTTTCCAGACCCTGTCCATTCCTTTCTTTAATTTGAAACCTGGGGACCCTATAAATTTTAAAATTTTTGGATCTACTTCAGGGGTATTGCTTGCATTGTTTGGGAGAATTGGTCTAGGACATTCAGCCCTCATTTTATTTCTAGAATCCCTTTTTAGGGGTTGGCGAAGCTGGTGATCAATAAATTCTGCAATATCAGATGAGGGGCACCACTCTGCAGATCTAGGATGATGCAAATCATCCGCATTAAACCTAGGATTACCTAAGCAATCAAAAAATTCAACTTTTTTAGAATCCAGATGTTTAAATTTTTTAAGGGATTTTTTGAATTTTTTAATCTTCGGAGAGGCCGAAGAATTTTCAGATGAGGAGTGAGATAAATAATCTTCGGATTTAACCGAATCCATGGAAGAATCTGAATTAATTTCTGTATCAGAACAAATCTCACAATTATCATCATTGGCCAAAGCCTCTCCCATTAGTGACCTCTTGGGAGTAGAGGAAATAGCAGGTGTTTTTCTTCCTTTCCTGCAAGGAACGGCAGAACCAGCAACAAGTTGACGAGATTTTTTGATTAATTTTTTACTAGTTTTAATACCACTAGAAATAGTTCTTTTCCTTTTTAAATCCTTTTTTGAGGATTTATTTATTAAAATGGTTATCTTTTCCAACATAGAATTCATTGAATTATCAATCATCTTTTGAACGCCCTCAGCACTAAGTGAAGGGTTCAAATCAGATGATTGAGACATAGTGAACATAAAATATAATATTATAAAATACAATAAAATTATTATATATAATACAATATTATAAAATTAAAGTGAATAAAACACTAATAAAATTAACTAATTAAAATTGCTGACATATATGCAATAAAACTGAGAATTGACCCCAAAGGATATGAGCAAACAAACAATAATTATATTTATTTTTAAAACTATAAGTGATAACAAAAATGGCCATAAGATGGAGACATAGACCACTATATAAACAGAATGAAATAAACGATGAGTAATGCTGTTTTGAAAAAACGAAAGTGCTTTAAATTGCAACAAAGTTACACACGAAAGACGGCAGCAGTTGTTTGCAGGGCGGGAAACAAACTGAAACTGCGCAATGAGAGGAGGAAAGACTGCGCATGCGCATAGAAACCGACAACCACAAGATGGACGTCGGAATAGAATAGCACAGCGTAACGGATTGAAAAGGCTAACTAAACAGGTAATAAAGATTGAAATAATAACAAAAGGCTAAAAGGAAAGTAAAAGAGGAAATATAAGAACAATAATGAGCATAACCAACGAAAAAGGAACGAAAATAAAAAACGGATAATGAATAAATCTAACATAGATGAAATATATAAAACAATAAAAGACTGTAATAAGTTAATTAAATAATAAACGAAATGAATAATAAGAACAAGAAAAACCTTATTATTTATTAGCACAAATAGGACAATACTTATCTTTCTGAGCAGTAAAAGAAAGAGGATATCTTATTGTATATTGGACAGTTTATAGGACTCATTAGTAACCTGATTGGCTATGTGGTTTTAGTTTAATCAGTTCTCTAATTTTATTGGTCACTGATCTGTTATTTGTTTTACTGTCTTATTTTCAAAATTTTGACAGTTTGTTGTATTTTTATGTATACTTTAAAAAACTGCATTTAAGTAGTAAAGAGAGAGAATGCAAAATATGAGTCTCTGGTCTTGTAATAAAATTGGATTTTTTTTTTTTAAATTGTAGCCTCCCTCTGAATTGTGAAACTTTAATTTTGACTTCTATATCTATTAAATGAGATTAATTTTGTCTGCTTAGTTACGATCCACTAAGAGCAACAGGCGGGCTAGTTCTGGATAAACATGTGTTTTCTTTTTTCTTTTAAAAATATATTTATTTTATGCACATTACACTTAGAACCATATACATATCCTGCATAAATACAACAGTATATACAAAATATCACGCGCACACACTTTTTAAACTATATGTCTTTTTAGTTGGCAAGTGGTATATGGAATAAGATTGCTGTCAAAAAGCAAGTGTGTGTGATCCTTTATCATTGTACATAAATTGTGACATACGAATAAAGATCTAAATTTACAAATATATATATTTTTTTAAATAAAAAATTTTTAGAATACAAATCTTTAATTACAAATACAATTCTTTTTTTGGAACTAAAATTTTGTACAATCTTCTTTTTTGGAAATAATACAAATTTTTATTTTGGAAGTATAATTTGTTTTGTTTTTTAGAATTAAACTTCCATCAATTGTCAAAACTAAATGCTAGTTCCCATTTTGCTAAAGGACTTGTCACAGCTAAACAGTTCAGCAGTTTGCCTGGAAATGTGGAGAAATGGCTAATATCCCATGTTTATCATGTAACATACAACATGGCTTAACATGCCTAAAGTGATTATTCTCATTTGTATCATATAACACTATTCAGAGGAATATTGATTTTTAAGTTTTAATTATGGTTTACATGGTAGCAGGAAAACTGTCTGTAGCATTTTTAATGTTGTCATTTACCATACAACATGTTTTAATATGCCTAATGTGCTTGTTCTGCCTTGTTTATTTTACAATATTGTACTTAGGAATATTGATTTTGTCATCAATATCTCCAACCGACTGCTGTGACATCACACGTCCTTTATCAAAAAGGGAACTAGCATTTATTTTTGACATTGTTATTTGACACATGCTGGAAGTGTAATTCCAAAAAAAAGTTGTACTTCCAAAAGAAAAAAAATGTTTTGTATTTCCAAAAAAGAAAAGAACAATTCCAAAAAAAAAAGATTGTACTTCCAAATAAAAAAATTATTACAGGAACCAATCCACAAATCCAGAATGAAAAATAATAATTCAGAATTGTTCCAAAATCCAGAAATATTCATTTATATTTCATAGTTGCCAACAGTCCCTGATTTCCAGGGACAATCCCTGGATTTTGCTGTATGTCCCTGGATTTTTTTGTCCCTGGAAATGTCCCTGGAAATGCTACCTCTTTTGCCCAACATTTGGTGTATAGAAACATAGAAACATAGATATTGACGGCAGATAAGAGCCATAGGCCCAGCAAGTCTGCCCGACCTTACCTAACAGTATAAACTTATCTAGTTCGTAGGATAGCCTTATGCTTGTCCCATGCATTTTTAAAGTCCCCCATATATATACATATATAGATAGATGTAGTTTATTATTTAAATGTAATTAATTCCTAATGCAATAGTGTTATTATTATTGAATGGGTTCACATATTATTTGTCTGCCTAATTTTAATGCTGTGTTATAAAAATAACTATATGCCCAGAATGTGTTCCAGAGACTGGGTAGGTGTAAGAGCTTGGTGCTGTAATCTGTATAATAAACTATTGATAAGTCTAAATTATACTATTCCTGGGTGTGTTTTGATTGCAGAACTGAGTGGGCGGAACAGTTGAACAGTAGGTTGTCAATACTTCAGTAACCCGCTTGCTTGCTCTGCTGCAAAGTGTCCCTGGAATTTTTTTTGAAATGTTGGCAACTATGATATTTATATATTTTTTTTTCTTAAAATAAATGATTACCAATTGCCATTTTTCTCCTCCAGTAAGTAACAATCTTCTCTGCCTGCATCTTTGGGTTTTTTTTTATGTTCTAAAATGCAAATAATAGTTTATTTAAATAAAACAAATATTACCTTTCTTGTTACAGTACAGTACTATCTTTCTAAGGGAACTATGCATACAAAAGTATTACAATGATATCAAATTACCTATAGGTTACATGTATTAGCTGTATTATGACATGTAAATATTACCTAAAATACATAAGATATTGTTGTTTACACTATGTTAAACTATTTAAAAATCCAAACCTTTTCTGATCCCAAGCAGTTTAGTTAAAGAGTTTTGAACCTGTAAAACGATGATGCGGATTAAGAAAATCTTAATTTAAGAAATCCATAGACCTATATCACAGATCTCACAACTATGACTACTGCATGTACATTTTAAGGTGAGGTCTCTTGTTGTAAGGAGTGGAGCATAAATAAGGAGGAATATGGTAACATGCACTATGACTAGCACAATATATAGGAGACAAATCTGTGAAACATAAGGAATAAACCATCTAAAATGGACAGGCAAACAAATGAAATGCGGAAGGTAGGCCAAGGTCAGATATTCCAACATACAGAGAAAGATGAATGTGTTTCATTTGCGTTGCACCATGAAAACTTCTGTATAAATGGCAGTCATATATTAAACACGTCCAAAAACTAGAAAAAAAGATACAGATTATATCAAAAATTGTTAACCCATGCCAAGTTTCCACTACACCAGAATTTACAGTACTATTTTCTTTATTTACGAAGTACCAACAGATTTGGCAGCAGGGGGTACAATAAATACATGATACGTAGACTGAGATGGGGGATTATACAGTACCCTGCTACCTACAGAGCTTACACTAAGTGGAACACATAATTATTATTATACAAAATTATAATTAATTATACTAAAAATATTAGCTGGAGAACTTATGTCTTTAACGTAAAGTAAAAATGATTACATACGGCCTAACAAACACTATGGGGCCCATTTATCAAGCCCCGGATGGAGCTTGAGGGCCAGTGTTTCTGGGGAGTCTTCAGGCTCGCCAGAAACACCAGTTATGAAGCAGCAGTCTAAAGACCGCTGCTCCATAACCTGTCCGCCTGCTCTGAGCAGGCGGACAGACATCGCCGCAATACAACCCGATCGAGTACGATCGGGTTGATTGACACCCCCCTGCTGGTGGCCGATTGGCCGCGAATCTGCAGGGGGCGGTGTTGCACCAGCAGCTCACAAGAGCTGCTGGTGCAATACTGAATATGGAGAGCGTATTGCTCTCCGCATTCAGCAAGGTCTGTTGGATCTGATCCTCACTGTTGGATCAGGTCCGACTGACCTTTGTTTAATAGGCCCCATATACACATATTTCTATACTCTACTTAATATTTTACTGCTACAAATTTTGACATCTGAAGCACGAGGCCCCACGGCATGTTGGGTAAGCAAATTAGATAGGAAACTGTGTTCTGTACAGAAAAGTTTGCCAGCTGGGTAACATTATGAAGTAGCCGGGTTGTGGCAGAGTAATATATTGCAATATTATAACATGTTTTGTTTTTTATTTCCAAATCACAGATTGATTGCATAGTTTAGCATAAATTTATGTAATTGATATTTTGTGCAACAAACATTGAAAACATTTACAGGGACAGTCTACACCAGAATTTTTATTGTTTAAAAAGATAGATAATCTCTTTATTAACCATTTTCAAATTTTGCATAACCCACACGGTTATATTAATACACTTTATACCTCTGTGATTACCTTCTATCTAAGCCTCTGTAGACTGCCCCCTTATTTCAGTTCTTTTAACTGACTTGCATTTATCCAACCAGTGCTGACCCATAAATAACTACACGGTAGCGAGCACAGGAACTAGCACTGTCTAGTTGTGGAAAACAGTCAAAACTGCCTTTAAGGGCTTAATAATTAGCATATGAACCTACCTAGGTTTAGCTATCAACAAAGAATACCAAAAGAACAAAACAAATTTGATGATAAACATAAATTGGAAACTTGTTTAAAATGGCATTTCCTATCTGAATCATGAAAGTTTACTTTTGACTTGAGTGTCACTTTAACCTCTATGGAAATATTGAACTGTTTTACACCCCCCGTAACAGTGATATACAGTAGACATAGCAATGAGTTTACCACTGTAGCAGTAGAGAACGGTTTTATACCCATGGACTGCTGGGAAAAAAACATAGATAAAAACATAAGTTTAAAAATATTTTTAAATTATATAAGCCTTCTAGCTTGACAATGGAAGCAACACAGCTGTACAATTTTCAATTACCCTTGTAGCCGTTTATAAAATGTGGCTTTTTATTTTTAATGCTCACATCGACAAACTATGTCGTTTTCTGCTTTTACACAGGTGCTGACAGGTACATATGCTCTGTGCAGTGAACACAGCTACCAATCAGCACTTAATAATGAAAAATATTTAAAAAGGCTAAAGTAGCATATTTATTTTAACATATTTAATATGGAGCAGGTCCTCATTATTATTATTCTTTATTAATAAAGCACCAACCGATTCCGCAGCGCTGCCCATGGGTACAAGGATAAAAGTACCCATCAGATCTTTCTAGTAGTAACTAGGTTAAAACAGATATAAGAATTGAACTCAGATCCAGATAAAAAAATATTGCTGTTTTTTTACATTACTCATAGTCAACAGTCGAAACCTATACAGGCACAACCACCAAAGAAAAAAACTGTATTTGACACTTATGTGCTTTCTAAATTTAAAACATAGATGAAAATATAATTCACATGGTCCACTATATTTTCTCCATTATCTCTCTCTGTCACACAATTATTCTGTGTTTTTGTGCTTTTCTTTTTCTCTTGTGCTGTTTCTCCCTTTCCCTCTGTATCTCCGTTTTTCCATTTAGCTATATATGATGGTGAATATACTTTATGCAGATAACATGGTTTTAGGAATAATAGTTTAGCTAATTTTCAAAATTCTAAAGACCACGTGAACACATTAAACATTGATCTGTGGTTTTCAAGAACTGCAGGAATAAATGTAAAGCCACTGGTGATGTTGCGAATAGGTCGCCGGCGAACATAGAATGTTCGCGTTCGCCGTGGCGGGCGAACATATGCGATGTTCGATCCGCCCCCTATTCGTCATCATTGAGTAATACTTTGACCCTGTACCTCACAGTCAGCAGACACATTCCAGCCAATCAGCGGCAGACCCTCCCTCCCAGACCCTCCTACCTCCTGGACAGCATCCATTTTAGATTCATTTGGAAGCTGCTTTCTAAGTGAGAGGAGGGACAGTGTAGCTGCTAGTGTATTCAGTGTCCACTACAGTCCTGAAGGACTCATCTGATCTCTGCTGTAAGGACAGCACCCCAAAAAGCCCTTTTTAGGGCTAGAAAATCAGTCTGGTTTTTTTTTTCCTGTGTAATCTAATTGCAGTTGCCTGCCTGCCAACGTGTGTGTCAGGCTCACAGCGTATACTGTGCCCACTTGCCCAGTGCCACCACTCATATCTGGTGTAACAGTAGTGTAGATTTAAAAAAAAAAAAAAACAACACTTTTTTGACTGTGAAATAATAGCAGTCAGTTTCCTTCACACATGTGCGTTTCAGGGCCTGCCTGCCAGGGCACAGTGTCACCCCACTGCAACTCATATCTGGTGTAACAGTAGTATAGATTTAAAAAAAACAACACTTTTTTGACTGTGTTAAATGATAGCAGTCAGTTTCCGTCACACGTGTGCGTTTCAGTGCCTGCCTGCCAGGGCACAGTGTCACCCCAGTGCAACTCATATCTGGTGTAACAGTAGTGTAGATTTTAAAAAAACAACACCTTTTTGACTGTGTTAAATAATAGCAGTCAGTTTCCTTCACACGTGTGTGTTTCAGTGCCTGCCTGTCAGGGCACAGTGTCACCCCAGTGCAACTAATATCTGGTGTAACAGTAGTGTAGATTTAAAAAAAAAAAAACAACACTTTTTTTTTGACTGTGTTAAATAATAGCAGTCAGTTTCCTTAACACGTGTGAGTTTCAGTGCCTGCCTGCCAGGGCACAGTGTCACCCCAGTGCCACCACTCATATCTGGTGTAACAGTAGTGTAGATTTAAAAAAAAAAAAACAACACTTTTTTGACTGTGAAATAATAGCAGTCAGTTTCCTTCACACGTGTGCGTTTCAGTGCCTGCCTGCCAGGGCAGTGTCACACCAGTGCAACTCATATCTGGTGTAACAGTAGTGTAGATTTAAAAAAAACAACACTTTTTTGACTGTGTTAAATAATAGCAGTCAGTTTCCTTCACACGTGTGCATTTCAGTGCCTGCCTGCCTGCCTGCCAGGGCACAGTGTCACCCCAGTGCAACTCATATCTGGTGTAACAGTAGTGTAGATTTAAAAAAACAACACTTTTTTGACTGTGTTAAATAATAGCAGTCAGTTTCCTTCACACGTGTGCGTTTCAGTGCCTGCCTGCCAGGGCACAGTGTCACCCCAGTGCAACTCATATCTGGTGTAACAGTAGTGTAGATTTAAAAAAAAAAAACAACACTTTTTTTTTGACTGTGTTAAATATTAGCAGTCAGTTTCCTTCACACGTGTGCGTTTCAGTGCCTGCCTGCCAGGGCACAGTGTCACCCAAGTGCAACTCATATCTGGTGTAACAGTAGTGTAGATTTAAAAAAAACAACACTTTTTTGACTGTGTTAAATAACAGCAGTCAGTTTCCTTCACACGTGTGCATTTCAGGGCCTGTCTGCCAGGGCACAGTGTCACCCCAGTGCAACTCATATCTGGTGTAACAGTAGTGTAGATTTAAAAAAAAAAAAACTTTTTTCACTGCCAGTCAGTTTCCTTCACACGTGTGAGTTTCAGTGCCTGCCTGCCAGGGCACAGTGTCACCCCAGTGCAACTCATATCTGGTGTAACAGTAGTGTAGATTTAAAAAAAAACAACACTTTTTTGATTGTGTTAAATAATAGCAGTCAGTTTCCTTCACACGTGTGCATTTCAGTGCCTGCCTGCCAGGGCACAGTGTCACCCCAGTGCAACTCATATCTGGTGTAACAGTAGTGTAGATTTAAAAAAACAACACTTTTTTGACTGTGTTAAATAATAGCAGTCAGTTTCCTTCACACGTGTGCGTTTCAGTGCCTGCCTGCCAGGGCACAGTGTCACCCCAGTGCAACTCATATCTGGTGTAACAGTAGTGTAGATTTAAAAAAACAACACTTTTTTGACTGTGTTAAATAATAGCAGTCAGTTTCCTTCACACGTGTGCGTTTTAAGTGCCTGCCTGCCTGCCAGGGCACAGTGTCACCCCAGTGCAACTCATATCTGGTGTAACAGTAGTGTACATTTAAAAAAATAAAATACAATTTTGACTGTAATAGATTGAATAGCAGTTAGTTGTCTGCAAGCGTGTGTGTCAGGCCTACAGCGTCTACTCTGCCAACTTCTGCCAGTGCACAGTGCCACTTATATCTGTTGTCACAGTAGCTTGCACGCATAGTACCACTAATCGGAAAAAAAATGACAGGCAGAGGCAGGCCACCCCGCAGGGGCCGTCGTGTTCGTGGTGCTGTGATTCCCTTTGGCCCTAGAATAATGCCCAGTGTTCAGAGGCCACGTACCCCGACCTCGAACAGTTCTGAGGACATAGTTGACTGGCTAACACAGGACACCCAATCTTCTACAGCTTCCACTCGGAACCTTGATGCACCATCCTCCTCCAGCTTAGCTTTGGGCACCTCTCAAGTTACCACTCGCCCGCCTGCCGCCACCACCAACACTAGCACCACAGCCGCTTCACTTTATCTGTCAGAGGAGTTATTTACACATCAGTTGGAAGAAATGAGCAACCATTATTGCCAGAGGATGTAGATAACAGGGATATGTCTCAGTCAGGCAGCATTACACACATGGACGTACGGTGTGATGATGATGTTGTACCCGCTGCTGCTTCCTTTGTTGAGTTGTCAGATGCAAGTGAAGCGGTTGATGATGACGATGCATCCGTGGATGTCACGTGGGTGCCCGCTAGAAATCGATGCCATATACACGTCCCCTGATAGGGGACGTAACAGGGATTAAACTGATATGAATAGTACTACTTAACACACCACTCCTATCTGGTGACACATTAGATTGCACGCGCAGTGCCCCAAATTTGAAGTAGGAGGACCGACCAAGCATCTTTTTCCATCTCCCGGTTCCTAAAATCGATGCCATATACACGTCCCCTGATAGGGGACGTAACAGGGATTAAACTGATAAGAATAGTACTACTTAACACACCACTCCTATCTGGTAGCACATTAGATTGCACGCGCAGTGCCCCAAATTTGAAGTAGGAGGACCGACCAAGCATCTTTTTCCATCTCCCGGTTCCTAAAATCGATGCCATATACACGTCCCCTGATAGGGGACATAACAGGGATTAAACTGATAGGAATAGTACTACTTAACACACCTTATAATAATGCAGAGAGAGGCAATGCAGAGAGAGGAGTCTGAAGAAGAGGAGTCAGAGGAGGAAGGTGGCTTTGAGGAGGTGGAAGACCAAACACACCAGGTGTCCCAGGGGGCTTGTTGTCACCTTTCGGGGACCCTTGGTGTTGTACGTGGCTGGGTGGAGGAAGAGACCTTCAATGACATCAGTGAGGACAAGGAACGGGACATGGCTAGCTTGGTATCCAACCTTGTGCAAATGGGGAGTTTGCGGTTCTAGGCCAAAATAAACTTTCATGATTTAGATAGAGCATGTAATTTTAAACAATTTTCCAATTTACTTTTATCACCTATTTTGCTTTGTTCTCTTGGTATTCTTAGTTGAAAGCTTAACCTAGGAGGTTCATATGCTAATTTCTTAGACCTTGAAGCCCACCTCTTTCAAATTGCATTTTAACAGTTTTTCACCACTAGAGGGTGTTAGTTCACGTATTTCATATAGATAACACTGTGCTCGTGCACGAGAAGTTATCTGGGAGCAGGCACTGATCGGCTAGACTGCAAGTCTGTCAAAAGAACTGAAAAAAGGGGCAGTTTGCAGAGGCTTAGATACAAGATAATCACAGAGGTTAAAAGTATATTATTATAAATGTGTTAGTTATGCAAAACTGGGAAATGGGTAATAAAGGGATTATCTATCTTTTAAAACAATAAAAATTCTGGTGTAGACTCTCCCTCTAAACGGGGAGTTTGGTCTGTCACTGTGAAGCGGGCGTAACCCTTACACTACCTGATCGATACAACATCATACCTGATGTTTTAAAGCACGTTATTCCAAACAATTTAGGAATGTTAGGTGATTTATGCCCTTTATGGATTAAAACCAGACTCTGCATCAACTATGTAATTTTCCATGGGAGTTTTGGCATGGAACCCGCTCCGGCATGCCACAGTCCAGGTGTTAGTCCCCTTGAAACAACTTTTCCATCACTATTGAGGCCAGAAAGAGTCCCTTTGGGTTTTAAAATTTGCCTGCCTATTGAAGTCTATGGCGGTTCGCCCGGTTCGCCCGCGAACCCAAATTTTTATGATCGCGACATCACTAAAAGCCACTGGATAAAAACAAATTATCTATATAGATGCAGTGCAATATGCAGATGTAACTATATTTAAAACATTAAATAAGCCAGACCAAGCAGACAGATACCTTCTTAAAGGGCCATCATACCCAAATGTTGAAAAACTTGAAAGTGATGCAGTATAGCTGTAAAAAGCTGACTAGAAAATATCACCTGAACATCTCTATGTAAAAAAGAAAAATATTTTACCTCAAAAGTTCCTCAGTAGCCACATCCCATTGTAAAGGACTTCTAAGCAGCAAATCAGTATGTCTGTCCCAGGACAGCTAAGGGGTTGAGCCTCGTGCACTCATGTTATTTCCCTATTCAGTTTAAAGTAAGTTTACTATGAAATCTCATGAGAGTTAAAGGGACATTATACACTCATTTTTTCTTTGCATAAATGTTTTGTAGATGATCTATTTATATAGCCCATAAAGTTTTTAAAAAAAATAAATGTATAGTTTTGCTTATTTTTAAATAGCATTGCTCTGATTTTCAGACTCCTAACCAAGCCCCAAAGTTTTATGTGAATACTGTCAGCTACCTTCTCCAGCTTTCTGCTGTTTGTATAAAGGGTCTTTTCATATGCAAAAGAAGGGGGGGGGGTGTCTTTTTTGCCACTTGCAGTGGGCTTTCCAGCTACCTTTTCAACAGAGCCAAACTGACAGCTTCTAAGTAAATTTTTAAACAGTTTTATACTGGATTTTTATATCAGTATCTGTGCATCTTATTCTTTATAGTAGTGTCTATTACATGCAGTTATATGAAAATGAGTGTATACTGTCCCTTTAAGTGAAATCTCATGAGATCACAGTAAAAGAGTTCATGACCTCAGCACTGTTGATGCTGATTGGCTGCAGTTCATTTCTTCATTTATTTATTTTATTTACATGCAGCTGGGCAGCAGCTGAGTATAACTTTTTATGGGGATATGGACTAGCGCCTACTCAATACCCTTGGAGATTAGGGGGGAGGTGATACCTAGTGACCACCAATAGAATCGAATGTATAATAGGGATCCCCCAAGCGCCTACCGAACTGGAGGCAGATAGGGATAGTAAGGTATAATCAGGTATATAGAGGTAGATAAAATGTTAGATATTTAATACATAATCTAAAAACATAAATTACAACTCATGGATCCATGAAAAATAAAACAAATGGTAATACGCTCAAAATGGTAATAAAATCACATACAGATAAAAACAATAGATGGTTGCAGGCAAGTGGCCTAGCTCCTGCGCAGACCTGGGTACAAAGTGTGAGGGTACCAATGTGGTGAATACAAAAAATATATAAAAAATTGCAAAAATTACAAATATGAAAAATAACAGGTGTAAAAAATAAAAGATCAACGGAACGAATAGGTCTCAATGTAAAACCTCAATGAAAATTAGTGTCAATAAATGTCAATTGAAAAATAAATGTCAGTTGAAAAATAATGTGAATTGCAATTCAGATCCAAACTTCAGGTGAAAATAGTGAAAAATAGTGAAAAATAGTAAAAAATAGAAAAATGGTGAAAAAATGTTTTCGTGACAAAAATTAATGGTGAAAAAATAAAGTAGAAATAGTCACCCAGACCTAAAAGGATATTCCTTTCAGGAATCCCATTTGTAGATATATCCTTGGGGTGTGGAAGGAACAGTGCCCACAAACGTGTGGAACAGGGAATCAGATATCGGTGTAGATGTCAGATTAACTCCAAAAACGATATCCACCTAAAAATACGTGAAAAAAGAAAAATATAGTGCAGATTGTCTCTCACAATATTACATATATGAAAATAGGCTTACCAATACTCAGTCAACGCGTTTCGGCCCTAGTATAGGCCTTTATCAAGACTGAGTTGACTAAGGAGATTTTATCCTTATAAAGGGTATTGTAGCCAATGGGTGTGTTGAGTTTTTGCGCCAAAAATAAGCTCCGCCCACTTCCTGTTAGATGCATTGTGGGTATGGGCATTGTGTCAAGGGTAAGGGCATTCTTAGCAACAGTGATCCTATTCCATTTGTGCTGAGTACTCAGGGGTTCAGATTATAATCAATATAGTATGTGTATTATATATTATAGGGAAACTATTTACCTAACTTATATTTGTGATAGAAATTAGATTTGTATATGAAACTGATACCGGAATCTGACTTCTGGTTCATGATGTCACTTCCTGTGCATATTGTGACATATTTTATCTAACTTCATTTATTTTCGGATCAATTATTACATCCTTAAAAGACAAGTTCTATTGTCAGATACCATAAAATGGATCTGATATAACTGTCAGAGGATAGATTCTAAAGTAAATTAAATTAAATTATGCCCACGGAGTATTACTTCCGATTACGGTAAATTCTGACGTCACTTCCGGTTCGGGAGTGTTTGCGGAATATCACTTCCGGTTTTGGAAAATTATGACAATATTTCTGTTAAATACATAGGGCGGCACTCTTTCATGAAAAGTAATCACATCAATGTTGTTAAAGTGCCTGACAGGACTTTAGACCATATCAGGACCAGTTCTAATTGTAAAATATAACCTTATACTTAGTAAAACTATTTTGCACAATTCACAATGTAAGGGATGTAGCTTGTAGAATTAACGCTTGTTAGTGTATCACTTGTTAGCATATAATATAGTATGTTCAGAGACATTAGAAACTGTTAAATAGCTATATATAGCTTAGAATATACTTATGAACTAGAGAATCAGTAGTGATATAGCAGAGACAATTTTTAAAACATATCATAAATAAAACATATCCTAAATAAATCCTTAATTGGCTAATCATCAAGACTAAATTTCGAAAAAGTGGTAATAGATTAAATTAGGACAATAAATAGCTCTGACTGAGTTGTGATATCACGACAGTACAGACAACGCTATTGGTGGTTGATATAATTTTAGACAACAGGGGGCTAATTCATAGGCTAAAAAGTAAATGAGCATAAGTCTTAGTGTAATTGGAAGAGATTACGACCTTACTTAGGTCTAACAGTATGGAGACGAAATTACTGGCATAGCACTATAGGGGACTGGTGTAATTCTAGAGTCGGTTATAACCGATGGGTCAATGTATTCTCAGAGAAATCAATAAACAATGTTGTGTGAATATCAGGATAATGTATCTATATCAGGATAAGATATAAAGGTGGATGTGCACGTAAAGAACAGCTATTAACTTAGAGGAGAAAGAGGATTTGTATAATAGGGCTATCCCATAGTGGATTAGTCTGGATGTATCATAACGGGTAAGTCCTCTAAAGGGACCCTTCAGTAGGTACCCAGTCAAATAATGGATGGCAAAGGCAGGAACACACACATAACCAGAAGTCAGGGATGATCAAGATATACAGGTGCTCCTAGAGATTCAGGAGAAGAGGGGAGAATATTTAGGGGCAGGATTTAGGTGATTTTGAATAGATGGGAAAAATCCTCTTTGTTATTTAACCCCTTAGGATGAAGGCAGTCCAGAGTGAAAATCCATTTGGATTCTGTAATAAGTAATTTTTTCTCAAAATTACCTCCTCTCCATCCTTTGTTGACTTTCTGAATGCCCATAAAGCTCAGATCTCTAATATTACTATTGTGTTTCAGGGTAAAATGTTTGTATAGCGATGTTTCCATGCTGCATTTCTCAATTTGTAACTAGTGATGTCCCGAACTGTTCGCCCGCGAACGGTTCACAGCGAACATAGCTTGTTTGCGTTCGCGTTCGTGGGCGAACACATGGCGATGTTCGATCCGCCCCTATGTGTCATCATTGTGGAAACTTTGACCCTTTATGTCACAGCCGCCTGACACATTAGAGCCAATCAACATCAGACACTCCCTCACAGACACTCCCAGCTACTCGGAATCCGCCATTTTAGACTCATAACGACCTTGCTTTTTTAATGATAGGACGTGTTATGTTTTTGCTCCTGACATTAATTGGAAAAACATAGCTAGGCTAGTGTATTTACAGTCCAGAAGGACTCCACTCATCTCTGCTGCAAGCACAGCACCCCAAAAAGCCCTTTTTAGGGCTATATTTCGTGCCGTTTTTTTTTTTTTTTTATTAGCATTTGCCTGGCTTTCAGCTGTGTGTTTAAGGCTCACAGCATATGCTGTGACTACTGCCACCACTGATATCTCCCTAACAACATTAGTTTAAATTTAACTAACCCAAAAATATAATTATTTTTCTAGTGTAATTTTTTTTCATTTTCTATCAGGCCAGTGTCACACAGCATATACTCTGGTTCATTGCTCTGTGCCAGCCAGCAGCCAGCAGTGTTAATATCCGTTTATAACATTATTTTTAATTAAAAAAAAAAACACAAAAAAATATTTTTCTAGTGTAATCTAATTACATTTACTATCATGCCTGTGTCTGTCAGGCTCACTCAGCATTAATATACCTCTTTTTTTCAGTCTTTTGGTTAATTGGTCTGTGCCAGGCAGCCACCCAGCACTCATATCTATTTTTCTTTCACCTTAATTTTAATATATAAAAAAAAAAAAGTTTAAATTTGTTTGCTAGTGTAATCAAATCTAATTTTCTATCCGGCCTGTGTGTTTTGCTGACATAGAGAGCCTACTGTGTTTACTTGCTGCCCTCCCTAGTCTATGAGCCACGACTCATATGTGTTTAACCTTTTTTTAATCCCCCCCCCCCAAAAAAAATAATTTCAATCATTTTTCTAGTGTAATCTAATAGTATTTTCTATCAGGCGTGTGTGTATCCGACATACATAGCCTACTGTTTTTAATAGCTGCCCTTCCAAGGCTATCAGCCACGACTCATATGTATGTGCTTAACCTTTTTCTTAAAATTTCCAAAAAAAAGTCTTTAAATCATTATGCTAGTGTAATCTATTTGTATTTTCTATCAGGCCTGTGTCTAACTGTCTATCTGACTTACACAGCATACTGTTGTTATAATTGCTGCCCTACGTAGCAGCCAGCCAGTGCGACCACTCATAGAGTCATATGTGCATTGCACTTCTTAACATAATTTTAATATTAAAATCTAAAATTTTAAAATATTTTGCTAGTGTAATGTAACTTAATTTTCTATCAGTCCTGTGTTTTTGTCACTTACACAGCATACTGTGTTAAATTACTGCCCTACCTATCGTCCACGACTCATATCTGCCAGCCTGTCTGCCAGGCCCAAGTAGCCAATTAGTGGCACCAATCACAATTCTTGTAACAGTAATAAAAAAAAAAAAACATAATTTTTTGGACTGCAAATATTCAGTCTCCTAGGGCCATTGAATTTCATTTACCTCCTGCCTGCCACTGCCAGCCTTTTGTGCCAGGCCGTCTAGCCAACTATTTATACCAATCATAATTGTTGTCACAGTCAGACAGTATAGTTATTAATTTAAATAAAAACTTTTTTTAGTGTTGATCTTAACCCCCAGTTTTCTCGTGCCTTTGAATTGCACTTTTCTACAGCCTTCCAAGCCTGTGTGCCAGGCCTACTTAAAAAATATTTACACCAATCATATTTGTTGTGACAGTATTCTAATAATTAAAAATTAAAATTTTTGTTAATAGTTGCTGTGATTTGAATCCTCAGTTTGCTGGTGCCATTGAATAGCACTTTCCTCCTGCCTTGCAGCCTGCTGTGAGCCAGGCCCACCTAGCCAATTGTTGTCACCAATCATATTTCTGTTAACAGTATTGCAAAAATTGTCAATCATAACTGTTTAGACTGTCAGTAATCAGTCTCCTAGTGTCCTTGAATTGCATCTCCCCCCTGCCTGCCATCCGTTTGTGCCAGGCCGTCTTGCCAACTATTTACACCAATCCTAATTTTTTGTCACATTATAGTTACTAAATAAAATTAAAAAAATCTTTATTGTTGATGACCTTAACCCTCAGTTTGCTCGTGCCTTTGAATTGCACTTTTCTACAGCCTTCCAAGCCTGTGTGCCAGGCCTACTTAAAAAATATTTACACCAATCATATTTGTTGTGACAGTATTCTAATAATTAAAAATTAAAATTTTTGGTAATAGTTGCTGTGATTTGAATCGTCAGTTTGCTGGTGCCATTGAATAGCACTTTCCTCCTGCCTTGCAGCCTGCTGTGAGCCAGGCCTACCTGGCCAATTGTTGTCAGCAATCATATTTCTGTTAACAGTATTTCAAAAATGGTCAATCATCACTGTTTAGACTGTCAGTAATCAGTCTCCTAGTTTCCTTGAATTGCATCTCCCTCCTGCCTGCCATCCTTTTGTGCCAGGCCGCCTTGCCAACTATTTACACCAATCCAAATTTTTTGTCACAGTATAGTTACTAATTACAATTAAAAAAATCTTTATTGTTGATGATCTTAACCCTCAGTTTGCTCGTGCCTTTGAATTGCAGTTTTTTACAGCCTTCCAAGCCTGTGTGCCAGGCCTACTTAAAAAATATTTACACCAATCATATTTGTTGTGACAGTATTCTAATAATTAAAAATTAAAATTTTTGGTAATAGTTGCTGTGATTTGAATCCTCAGTTTACTGGTGCCATTGAATAGCACTTTCCTCCTGCCTTGCAGCCTGCTGTGAGCCAGGCCCACCTAGCCAATTGTTGTCAGCAATCATATTTCTGTTAACAGTATTGCAAAAATTGTCAATCATCACTGTTTAGACTGTCAGTAATCAGTCTCCTAGTTTCCTTGAATTGCATCTCCCTCCTGCCTGCTATCCTTTTGTGCCAGGCCGTCTTGCCAACTATTTACACCAATCCAATTTTTTTGTCACAGTATAGTTACTAATTAAAATTAAAAAAATCTTTATTGTTGATGATCTTAATCCTCAGTTTGCTCGTGCTTTTGAATTTCACTTTTCTACAGCCTTCCAAGCCTGTGTGCCAGGCCTACTTAAAAAATATTTACACCAATCATATTTGTTGTGACAGTATTCTAATAATTAAAAATTAAAATTTTTGGTAATAGTTGCTGTGATTTGAATCGTCAGTTTGCTGGTGCCATTAAATAGCACTTTCCTCCTGCCTTGCAGCCTGCTATGAGCCAGGCCCACCTAGCCAATTGTTGTCAGCAATCATATTTCTGTTAACAGTATTGCAAAAATTGTCAATCATCACTGTTTAGACTGTCAGTAATCAGTCTCCTAGTTTCCATGTAGACCACCACCACCGAGAGTCCTGGAAGTAACAGGGATGATGAGATGAAAGAGCTAAGAATAGTAGAACTTGAAACAACAGAGTTAGCCATGGGTGTTAGTGCAAAACCGCTTGGGTTTTTTTTTGGCTTTGGGTGCGGCTATTCATGCAGGCCATATAGAGCTGACAACATTCGGTGTCGTATCAGCTAATAAACTAATAAGAACAGTACTACCAAAATACAGCCAATGAAGGGCCTTAGGAAGACTGGGCCAAGGTTGGATTGTAGTATTTGGTTAGGCTAATCATGATGGCCATGTAGACCACCACCACCGAGAGTCCTGGAAGTAACAGGGATGATGAGATGAAAGAGCTAAGAATAGTAGAACTTGAAACAACAGAGTTAGCCATGGGTGTTAGTGCAAAACCGCTTGGCTTTTTTTTGGCTTTGGGTGCAGCTATTCATGCAGGCCATATAGAGCTGACAACATTCGGTGTCGTATCAGCTATTAAACTAATAAGAACAGTACTACCAAAATACAGCCAATGAAGGGCCTTAGGAAGACTGAGCCAAGGTTGGATTGTAGTATTTGGTTAGGCTAATCATGATGGCCATGTAGACCACCATGTAGTAATAAGAACAGTACTACCAAAATACAGCCAATGAAGGGCCTTAGGAAGACTGAGCCAAGGTTGGATTGTAGTATTTGGTTAGGCTAATCATGATGGCCATGTAGACCACCACCACCGAGAGTCCTGGAAGTAACAGGGATGATGAGATGAAAGTGCTAAGAATAGTACTACTTGAAACAACAGAGTTAGCCATGGGTGTTAATCCAAGACCGCTTGGATTTATTTTTGTATTGGGTGCAGCTAATCATGCAGGCCATATAGAGCTGACAACATTCGGTGTTGTATCAGCTATAAAAATAATAAGAACTGTACTATCAAAATACAGACAATGAAGGGCCTATGAAGACTGAGCAAAGGTTGGATTGTAGTATTTTGTTCGGCTAATCATGATGGCCATGTAGACCGCCCGTAACAGGGATGAAAGTGCTAAGAATAGTACTAATTGAAACAACAGAGTTAGCCATGGGTGTTAGTCTAAGACCACTCAGCTTTTTTTTGGGTTTGGGTGCAGCTAATCATGAAGGACCGATAGACCTGCCACCATTTGGTGTTGTAACAGGTATGAAAATGCAAAGAACAGTACTACATAACACAACCTACTTACCATGGGTCCCAGAACATATGTTTGGTTGTTATATTTTGTAAGGGTAATCATGCAGGCCATATAGACCTCCACCGATAGGGTGAGTATGAGTAACAGCTATTAAAATGCAAAGGACATTACTAATTAACACACCATAGTTACCATGGGTCGCAGACCAAGAGCAGATGTCTTATTATTATATTTTGTATGGGTAATCATCCAGGCCGTATAGACCTCACCAAATAGGGGGAGTTACAGAGATTAAAGTGCTAAGAATGGTAGTACTTAAAACACAACCTCGTTAAAATAGGTAGCAGACCACATGTCTTATTATTATAATTTTTCAGGGTAATCTGGCAGGCCATATAGAACTCCCCCGATAGGGGGGGGGGAACAGGGATTAAAGTGCTAAGAAAAGTACTAATTGACACAAGCTAGTTGGGTCCAAGAACGCATGTTTGATTATTAGAATTTATTAGGGTAATTATATATCTAACACATCTATCTATTTATCTTCTATCGATTCTATCTAACTATCAATCTATGTATATCTATCTATCCTATCTATCACTATCAATCTATCTTCTGTCCGGGATGTTTTGAGACAGCCACTTTGGGAATGTTAGTTGATTTAGACCCATTATGGCTTAAAAGCAGACTCTGCATCAACTATGTAATTTTCCATGGGAGTTTTGCCAGGGATCCCCCTCCAGCATGCAACAGTCCAGGTGTTAGTACCCTTGAAACAACTTTTCCATCACTATTGTGGCCAGAAAGAGTCCTTGTAGGTTTTAAAGTTCGCCTGCCTATTGAATTCAATGGCGGTTCGCGCATTCGCGAACAATACCGGAAGTTCGAGTCCGCGGTTCGCGAACCGAAAATTTTAGGTTCGCGACATCACTATTTGTAACAGGTGCTCTCGTATCCTGTCTCTTAGAAGTCTCGACGTTTGGCCCACATATTGTAGACCACATGGGCATTGCAACATATATATAACCCCTCTATCTTGACAACGTATTATGTCATGGATCTTATGTGTCACTCCTGTATTGTGGCATTTGAATGTTGCAGATTTTATTCCACATTTGCAGGCTTTGCAGGACGGACAGGGAAAGAATCCTCTAATCAACTTTCCAAATACATCTTTTACTCTGACCGTCTCCTTTTTAGATATACTAGGTGCAATTCTGTTCTTTAAGTTCTTAGTTTTCCTATATATAAATCTAGGTCTGGGAGGTAGTTTCTCACCGATCACTTCATCCTCTTTCAGAAGGGACCAATGTTTATTGAAGATGTTCTCAATAATATCCCTATTTTGACTGTATTCGGTAATCATTGGGTTGTCTAGAAGGTCACTCTTCTCCTCTTTTATCTTCCTCTTGTATTTGATCAAGTCCGAGCGTTCGATCTTTTCTACTTCAGATATTTTCTGATCCAACATCCTTTCTGAATATCCTCTCTCAAGGAATTTTGATTTGATCACTTGGGCCTGTTCTTCCCATTTTTCTTGGTTCAAGCAATTCTTTCTCATCCTCAACAGCTGCCCTTTTGGTATGTTGGTCTTCCAGTTATTGTGGTGGCAGCTCATCATGTGGACATAGTTGTTGCTATCCACATCTTTGAAGTATGTGGAAGTTTCTATCTCTCCTTTGTTGATTTTTATCTTTAGATCCAAGAAGGTTATTTCTGTAGTGCTACACTCATACGTGAATTTCAGGTTGTTCAAGTTGTTATTCATCACTTCAATGGTGAAATCCAGATCTTCCTTCGTCCCCTTCCATACCATTAGGATATCGTCTATGTAGCGACGGTAGAGGACCAGGTCCGCGCTCGCTGGGCAGGACTCCCAGAATATTTGTTCCCACCTCCCCATATAGAGGTTTGCGTAACTTGGCACGAACCTGGTCCCCATAGCCGTGCCACAGACTTGTTGGTAATAGCTTCCATTATCGTAGTTGTGGTTCAGAATAAATCCAATACTTTCCAATATAAATTCCATTTGATCTGCCGGCATATAAGGGTCTTTAGTGAGAAAGAATTCAACTGCTTCTATACCTTGTTGGTGTGGTATACTGGTATACAAGGATGCCACATCGCATGTAACCATAATGAATCCTTCTTCCCAAGCAAATTCTTCCAACATGTTCAATACTTGGGTCGAGTCTTTAAGATATGATGGAAGTTGTCTAACATACTTCTGTAAATTTAGATCGACGTATTTGGACAGGTTACTACTTAGGGAAGTGAAGTATAAAACTTTTTTGCGCTGCCTAATGGGGTAAGCCTTTTACTCCTAGGATATTTTCCCCAAAAAATATCTTACTTAGGTGTACAGGAGAGGTTTTGGAAATTTTTTGGAGTGTAGGCGCAAATGAATGCTTTTACCCCTGTCTTTATTATTCAGTATCCTTATCTAAGGGAATTGTATAAAAGATTTGACACTTGTTTAAATAACAAATCTATTTATTTGAAAAATAAGAAAAAATCTCTTTAAAATTTCAATAGGACTTTGTGACAAGTGGTTTACAAGTACTGATTGAGTTTAGACAGATATGTCTTGTAACCAATATGTGAAGTCTATGACTAGTGTTACAAGATTAATGGTATAGGTGTATAGTAACAATATGTTTGGTAACGATATGTTTAGTGACAATATGTTCATATGAAATACAATTAAACAACCTGTGTGTTTGAAAAATGTTTTAAAAATAGGACTCGTTAGAGTGTTGTACCTAGTGCATTGAAAACCTAGTACACAGTCTAAAAAAGTCAAATATACAGTTTGAAAGGGATCTTTATGTTTGTAGAGTTTTGCTATTCCTAATATTTCTAGTGTTACTATATATATAGAAAAATATTCTTGGTCTGGATGCTTGTTCCTGGTATCAACAATTATTAGCTTTCACAAAAATCACTGTCATATGAGAAAGGAAAGGAAAATGTTTGAACATTTGTTGCTTAAAATCTTACAAATATTTTTTGCTTAAAATCTTACAAATATTTCATAAAACATATATTGCAAAAAATGTAAAAATGTATATTTACGGTTAAAACTGTATTTCTGCAATTATAAACTTGCTAATAGTCGGCCGACTAGTGTATGGCACTTTAAATTGCACAGGAATTTTTGTATTCGTTGGTAACCCAGTATCAATAGTAAAGAAAAAGAAAAACCACCGGTGGATTTGTTGTTTAAAAGTCGTTTTCTTAAAAGCTTTTTTGGATAATTTGTGTCAGTTTATATTAGACACTCCTTTTTGCATCAGTATCCTTGAGACTGTGTACTAGGTTTTCAATGCACTAGGTACAACACTCTAACGAGTCCTATTTTTAAAACATTTTTCAAACACACAGGTTACTACTTAGGGAGCCTATACCGGATACTATCGGTCTCCCTGGTGGATTCTCAATAGATTTGTGAATTTTAGGAAGATGATACATCACTGGAGTGATGGGATAATCCACTTTGATATAGTTGAATTCTTTCTCATTCAAAATTCCTAGTTCTTTGGCTCCATCTAATATATTTGTTAGTTCCTTGTTATAAATATTCACTGGATTTGTTGGTAATCTCTTGTAGGTGTTCTGGTCGCCAAGGATCCTTTCATTTTCCCTTCTACAGTCACTCTCATTTAGGATGACAATGCCTCCCCCTTTGTCTGCTGGCTTAATTACTATTTTGTGGTTTTTCTCCAAATTTGTGATTGTCTTGATCTGATGGTCTGTAAGGTTATGTTTCTTGATCTTCAATTTTTTCGGTTGGAGATCCTTTATTTCTTTACATACGATGGTCTCGAAGGCTTCGATTGCCGGTCCTTTACTAGTGGTCGGACAGAACACCAACTTAGGTTTCAGCCCGGTATGTATATATTGGTCTCCCTCTTCAGTGATGGTCTGTCTCTTTGGTACCCAAGTAGAATTTTCTAATGGCGATTTGGAAAAAAACCTCTTAAGGGTGAGTTTTATAATGAATTCCTTTACGTTAATAAAGGTCTGAAATTTATCAAGGCTCCTAGTGGGTGCAAATGAGAGCCCAAATTTTAGAATCGTTGTCTCATCACTTGTCAGTGTATAATCACTTAGATTGAAGATGCCATCAGTGCTCTTCTGGTTTTCTGAATCAATTACATCTGCATCAGATTTATTCTTCTTTATTTTGACCCCTCCTCTGCTTCCTCTATGGGTCTTCTTCCTGTTCTGGAGGACGTTGGCTCTTCCCATTCTACAGTTTTTTGTGATCTCGGGAATCTCTCTCTGTTGTGAGTGTGGTCCACCCCTAAAAAAGGAGCCGATGATGACTCTGCTCCAGTGGTAATGGAATTGTTATAGTTGTCTCGTAGTTCCAACCTCGTTGCACGTTGAGTGTTCCATTCATCTCTTATCCTTGTATCTCTTGGAGATTCTCCGGATTGGTTATTCATAGCTCTCGGTCCTCCTTTCCATACAGGGGTCTTGTATATATCTCTATTGTCGTAGCTATAGTTGGTCTCTCGTCTTACTCTGAGATCATCCGAATAGGAATCCTTTCTGTTGTATTCATAGGGCTTTTCATAGCCTCCTCGTCTTTTTTGATAGAAACTATCCTCATTGTAGTTGCTTCTTGGTTGGTTATAGTAGTTCCTCCTTGGCTGGTTGAAATGGTTTCTCCATCTATGTGGATATGCTGGTGCCCACCCATGGGTCTGGTTCCTCCTATTATGCCATACACCTCTCCTCCTCTCTGGAGAATATTCCTCTCTCCATCTTGTATTTGGATTAGTGTCATAATCCCAATTGTTGGTATGTCTTATATGATTATAAGACATGTAAAAAAAAAGATGTATTTGGAAAGTTGATTAGAGGATTCTTTCCCTGTCTGTCCTGCAAAGCCTGCAAATGTGGAATAAAATCTGCAACATTCAAATGCCACAATACAGGAGTGACACATAAGATCCATGACATGATACGTTGTCAAGATAGAGGGGTTATATATATATGTTGCAATGCCCATGTGGTCTACAATATGTGGGCCAAACGTCGAGATTCTAAGAGACAGGATACGAGAGCACCTGTTACAAATTGAGAAATGCAGCATGGAAACATCGCTATACAAACATTTTACCCTGAAACACAATGGTAATATTAGAGATCTGAGCTTTATGGGCATTCAGAAAGTCAACAAAGGATGGAGAGGAGGTAATTTTGAGAAAAAATTACTTATTACAGAATCCAAATGGATTTTCACTCTGGACTGCCTTCATCCTAAGGGGTTAAATAGCAAAGAGGATTTTTCCCATCTATTCAAAATCACCTAAATCCTGCCCCTAAATATTCTCCCCTCTTCTCCTGAATCTCTAGGAGCACCTGTATATCTTGATCATCCCTGACTTCTGGTTATGTGTGTGTTCCTGCCTTTGCCATCCATTATTTGACTGGGTACCTACTGAAGGGTCCCCTTAGAGGACTTACCCGTTATGATACATCCAGACTAATCCACTATGGGATAGCCCTATTATACAAATCCTCTTTCTCCTCTAAGTTAATAGCTGTTCTTTACGTGCACATCCACCTTTATATCTTATCCTGATATAGATACATTATCCTGATATTCACACAACATTGTTTATTGATTTCTCTGAGAATACATTGACTCATCGGTTATAACCGACTCTAGAATTACACCAGACCCCTATAGTGCTATGCCAGTAATTTCGTCTCCATACTGTTAGACCTAAGTAAGGTCGTAACCTCTTCCAATTACACTAAGACTTATGCTCATTTACTTTTTAGCCTATGAATTAGCCCCCTGTTGTCTAAAATTATATCAACCACCAATAGCGTTGTCTGTACTGTCGTGATATCACAACTCAGTCAGAGCTATTTATTGTCCTAATTTAACCTATTACCACTTTTTCGAAATTTAGTCTTGATGCATAGTTAGCTTCTATTTTGATATAGAGATGGTTTTCACCAGTCCCCCGGCGCATTTGCCCACTCTAGCTACCAGCTATAGTGACTCAAACTTGAATTAAAGCTCAAGTCTGGTAGTGTCGTCACGATCCTGGGTGATATCATTATAAGAACATATGAGGACTCATGTCCCTTATATGATAATCTCCAGTAAGGTTTGTTATACCATTTATTGGTAACTCTATTAATCCATGCAACAAGAAAGCTTTGAAATGTATACACAGTTTATTAGTTCCAATATCAAAAGCCCACTTCTGTATATATGTAATTTTTTATTCCTATATAAGGTATTACTTATACTTAACGTTGCTAAGATTAGCCAATTAAGGATTTATTTAGGATATGTTTTATTTATGATATGGTTTAAAAATTGTCTCTGCTATATCACTACTGATTCTCTAGTTCATAAGTATATTCTAAGCTATATATAGCTATTTAACAGTTTCTAATGTCTCTGAACATACTATATTATATGCTAACAAGTGATACACTAACAAGCGTTAATTCTACAAGCTACATCCCTTACATTGTGAATTGTGCAAAATAGTTTTACTAAGTATAAGGTTATATTTTACAATTAGAACTGGTCCTGATATGGTCTAAAGTCCTGTCAGGCACTTTAACAACATTGATGTGATTACTTTTCATGAAAGAGTGCCGCCCTATGTATTTAACAGAAATATCGTCATAATTTTCCAAAACCGGAAGTGATATTCCGCAAACACTCCCGAACCGGAAGTGACGTCAGAATGTGCCGTAATCGGAAGGAATACTCTGTGGGCATAATTTAATTTAATTTACTTTAGAATCTATCCTCTGACAGTTAGATCAGATCCATTTTATGGTATCTGACAATAGAACTTGTCTTTTAAGGATGTAATAATTGATCCGAAAATAAATGAAGTTAGATAAAATATGTCACAATATGCACAGGAAGTGACATCATGAACCGGAAGTCAGATTCCGGTATCAGTTTCATATACAAATCTAATTTCTATCACAAATATAAGTTAGGTAAATAGTTTCCCTATAATATATAATACACATACTATATTGATTATAATCTGAACCCATTTTTTACTATTTTTCACTATTTTCACCTGAAGTTTGGATCTGAATTGGAATTCACATTATTTTTCAACTGACATTTATTTTTCAATTGACATTTATTGACACTAATTTTCATTGAGGTTTTACATTGAGACTTATTCGTTCCGTTGATTTTTTATTTTTTATTTTTTACACCTGTTATTTTTCATATTTGTAATTTTTGCAATTTTTTATATATTTTTTGTATTCACCACATTGGTACCCTCACACTTTGTACCCAGGTCTGCGCAGGAGCTAGGCCACTTACCTGCGACCATCTATTGTTTTTATCTGTATGTGATTTTATTACCATTTTGAGCGTATTACCATTTGTTTTATTTTTCATGGATCCATGAGTTGTAATTTATGTTTTTAGATTATGTATTAAATATCTAACATTTTATCTACCTCTATTTACCTGATTATACCTTACTATCCCTATCTGCCTCCAGTTCAGTAGGCGCTTGGGGGATCCCTATTATACATATGAGTATAACTTTTTACACAACACTTACTCTGCTGAGCTAAGGAGATTGTGAGGTAAAATATCGTCCTTTTTTACATAGAGATGCTCAGGTGATATTTTCTTGTCAGCTTTTTACAGTTATACTGCCACAGCATTAAAGGGACATAATACTCATATGCTAAATCACTTGAAACTGATGCAGTATAACTGTAAAAAGCTGACAGGAAAATATCACCTGAGTATCTCTATGTAAAAAAGGAAGATATTTTACCTCACAATCTCCTCAGCTCAGCAGAGTAAGTTCTATGTGAAAAGTTATACTTCACCTGCTCCCAGCTACAGGTAAAAATTAAAAATAAATTAAGAAATGAACAGCAGCCAATCAGCATCAGCACTGCTGAGGTCATGAACTCTTACTGTGATCTCATGAGATTTCACTTAACTCTCATGAGATTTCATAGTAAGCTTCCTTTACCTGATTGGTGAAATAATATGAGAGTGCATGAAGCTCATCCTTTCAGTTGTCCCGGGACAGACATACTAATATGCTGCTTAGAAATCCTTTACAATGGGAGGTGGCTACTGAGGAACTTTTTATGTAAAATATCTTTCTTTTTTTCAGGTGATATTTTCTAATCAGCTTTTTACAGCTATTCTGCATCACTTTCAAGTGTTTAAACATTTTGGTATTGTGGCCCTTTAAGTGATTTCGCATATGAGTATTATGTCCCTTTAAATAAATGCAATTTCTCATATCACCCTGCCAGAGCAATTGCTGTACATGTACTTACAGACTCTAGCTTTCTGTTTTTAGTTGAAAGATGTGGCCAGCATGCAATGAACAAGCATTCCCTGACTTTATTCCCTCACTTCTAAAGCTCACACAGTCTGTCTCTTGCTGTGAGTAAGGGGAGGAAGCTGCTGTCGAGAGGGAGGGAAATGATGCATGCTGGGAATTGGAGTCCAAAACTGTATTTAAACAATACTGAGAAGCAAAATGGTGACCTATACATTCCAGAATGCTTTATGACTCCCAGAATACTGTGCTTCTTCCTCTAAAATTAAATTACATTAAAAAGATTAAAAGACATAGAAAATTACATTCTATTTTCTTTTTTTTTCCTGCAGTTTTACTCCAGGTGGGGAGGAAAATTCATTATACAGATTCTACCCTCCTTGGTATTCTATATCCAAATCATGACACCCTCTTACCCAATACCAGTCTATATATTGCTATCCTATAGAAAAAATGTACATACAGTAAGCAATAAGACTGGTAAAGTAAAATTGAATGTCACAGTGACCTCCTGTGGTGGGAGTACTATTATTAACCCCTTCAGCACTGGGCAGAGTGCTGTGTGATGTAGTATCTATGTTCATTTGGCTTGAGGGGTTAAAGGGACATGAAAGTTAAAATTAAACTTTCAGTTCTCAGACCATTCATATAATCTTAAACTACTTTAAAATTTACTTCTGTTATCAAATGTACTTCATTCTCTTGGTATCCTTTGTTGAAAAAGCATATGTACTTATACACTTAGCGGCAACCATGCACTACTGAGAGCTAGATGGTGATTAGTAGCTACTTTGAGTATACAGTGATGGATAATATAAGGGCTTTGTGTATCTATGGAAAGATAAGATAATGGGTTCTGCCCTCCATGCCATTTGATTAGATTTGCAATTTCAGTTATCAAAAGCAACTATATATAAAAATAAAGCCAGGAGCATTTTCCTATGCATTTTAAATTCTGCAGCTGGTACAGATGGTAATTTGATACACATATTGAGGGAAACCCCAATTTTATAGTACACTGTTCCTTCAAATTCTCTTTAGCAATACACAGAAATAAAATCTGCTAAAGCACAAACAATTAACCAATAAACATAGGACAGAGTGCATATAAGTAACAGTTCCTATAACTTCGTCTTTCTTCACTGCTCTCTGTCGATGTAGGTGATGTAGCCAAATACTCTTTATACATTATTATGTATTAATTGCTTGTCATTTCATTGATAAGCAAACACCCACTGCTTGTAAAAAATATGAAATAGAGGTTACAATAAATGTTTTTAAGTAAATAAAAAAAAAAATCATTCAAGAATTCAGCTAGCTGGGTTAATGTGACATTTAGGATTACTGAACTCCACCAGGCAAGATGATCTCATGCAATCTTTTACTTTTCCATACCAAAGATAAAAAACCTTATGTCTATGGGCTCTCTGCTGAAAAGAGGAACAACTAATCTTTATAACTCTGACATGCTAGTGTCACCAGACCATGTTAAGCCTTATGACCCATTGACCTCACATCCAACTCAAAACAATGATTTCTATGGTGCTCTGCCCTTGTAAAACAGCAATAAACCTCTTACAGCTGACACACTAACAGCAGTATCCCAGCTCCTCTGCTATCAACTTTCAAGCTCAAGTTTTTCCTTACCCCTCTCTTTCTTACAGCTCACACACTAACAGCAGTATCCCAGCTCCTCTGCAAGCACTAGCCCACCAATTTTCTCTCCACCACCCATACTGGTGTTTACCTTAATATATAAACACCTCCTAACGGCAATTAGGTACAGCTTTCACTAATGAACCAGGATAGAGACACTACTTCACACTCACAGCCTCTGTACTGACACTTTACCATATTCTGTTACACTTTTCCAACCCTCATTTGCTCGCCCACTCACTCTCAGTTTACCCTGCCTTATATCAGACTTATTTCCCTTCTCCCTTACCTTTTGTGTCCATTCCCTCTCCTTTAGATTGTAAGCTTGAGAGTCTTTCTACCTGTAGGCCACTTTGTATTTAAAGTAAACTACTACTGATTGTGCTCAAGGGCAGGGCATTCTTCTCCTTTTGTATAAATGAATTATTGTACTTACAACTGTAATGTACCCCAATACTGTACTTGTTTGTGTATGTAATGCATCCCTGTAATGTTTTATTATTACTTTTATAGCGCTGCATAATCTGCTGGCGCTTTATAAATACCTGATAATAATAATAATAATAATAATGATAGAAAATGTCACTTTTTAAAATATATTTACTTGTTACGTTATTGTGACACAAATAGCCAGTTGCTTCTTTTTTAGCCCAGTCACTCAGGGGTTAAAAAGACGGTTCCTAGCCACAAGTCCCTTTATTTATTTTTCTTTCTGCCCTATTAAACTTTGTACCCCATCTCTTCACAAAAGCACAATTTTCAGGACATTTTTCTACCCGCCTGGATGTGTTTTATTGTGCCCTCAATACCCCTACTAATCCTGGCTACGCTACATTGTGAGCATCTGGTAACCACAAAAAGGCTTGTCGCTTTTGCACCATGTGACAGGAATGCACCAAACTAAGAATGTGCGCCTGAACAAGAGCTTTAAAATGATACCAAACACTTGGGAGTGTTCCCACTAGAAGTTGAGCAATTTGCTGTTAAATGGTATGCCCGGGAAATCTTTGCACAAGATGGAAGCAAGGGGAGAGAGCAGGGGGAAGTATGTGATTGGCTTTTGCATGTTTATATTTTACACCTTGCACTGTATATAAACCCTGTGTCTTGATCATTAAAGTGTGTTACTCTCTACTGCACTAAGTCTTGTCTGTTGTTTGTATGGGAGGGAAAGAGCTTCTTCAATACAGAGATTAATCACTGATTATAGGGCTATTACTCAAGTAGCCTGGTCCCTGTAGCCCTCTGGTGGTACTTGGAGAAGGGAGACAGAGTACAGCAGCACCATAGATAAATATCAAAATTCTTTATTGCAGCCAGTACAAGTACAATAAAGAATTTTGATATTTATCTATGGTGCTGCTGTACTCTGTCTCTTTGGATATCCGTTTGAGGCTTTGGTGGTGTGAGGCCTTTCAGCGTGCACGTTGCTTATTACCCTGGTGCTATAGTATCCTGGACTCCACACTTGGAGAAGGGAGAACAGCACAGTAGGGTGGATCTGATGCTCACGTCAGGGTGCAATCCACTAGGTCCCATTACATTCTCCCTTCTCCATCAGGAGACTGCATCTGATCTGCAGGGACCCAGGGTATGGAGCAGATCTAAAGCCAGCTGAAGGATTTGCTAGAAGCCAGAGAAAAGGCTAATGGCAACAAGTGTAAAGCCTCCCTTATTGCCTACCTAATAGACGGAGGTCAAGAGAGCAGCAGCTCCATTGCTTTCAGATAGAGTGACTTCTCCAGGGAGGTCAGAGACTGTCTGTCCTTATATGGGCTTAACACCAGTCTGGAACTGATCTGACAAGTGTATGCAGTAGTCTCAGCAAAGCAAGAAAAAGAAAGAGAGCAGGAAAAGTGGGAAAAGGAAAGAGCAAGAAAGAGAGAGAGAGAGAGAGAGAGAGCGAGAGAGCAGGAAGAGTGGACCCATCAGCTACAACTAACAGAGCCCTAGCTTAAGCAAAGAGGAGTAGGACCCTCACAGGACAATAATGGCTATGGAAGGAAGAAACTACCTTTCAAGGCATTTTGAGCATTTTGGAGCTGAGGAGAATGACATTGATAGATTTTTAAGGGACTTTGAAAGGCAATGTGTGGTTCAAAACATTGGCCAGGAGGGTTGAGTCACATTACTGGTCAGCAAATTGACCGGAAAAGCTACTGAGGCACACTAAGTCATCCTTGACTGTCTAAGCCATGATTATGGCTCAGTTAAGGAGCTGCTTCTGGCTGAGTATGCCGTCACCCCTGAGGTATACAGACGGAAGTTCCAGGAACTAAGGAAGAGAGAGCAGGATTCCCACGCTGAATGGGCTTATAAAATGCATAGAGCTGTGTCCAACTGATGGCAGGGGTGTCAATTCTCCACAGTAGAGTAAGAACTGCAGCTTGTGCTACTGGAACAATTGTTTCTTCATGGAGCTCCAGAAATCACTGATTGGGTAAGTGACTGTACACCTCTTACTGTTGAGGAAGCAGCTAGATTGGCAGACGAATATGTTGACACCCATCGGTGCACCAAGTTACCCCTAGGAGGGCCATGATTCCAAACCCAGTCTCACATGCAAGGAGCCCCCTGCCCCAGACTACAACATATGCTCCAGTGCAAACCTTACGAGCACCAGCCACAAGTTATAAAAATGCAGGAATATGTTGCTTCCTCTGCAACCAGTGGGCACCTCCGCAGCAACTGCCCCCAGCAAGGGCACTGCAACTCCTGGCCCCGGACGAATCCTCCAAACCCACTACGGCCCAAGTCACACAACAGACTCATGCGGTGGAGCAAAACCCTGCACTATGGACATGGAGGGACTTGCACTATGACCATGGGGGTTCTGAGGCTAACCCTGGGTTGCTGGATGCTCGAGAAGAGGTCTATGATATCAGCACTATCCACCCCACCCCAGGGGACAACCAGAATCATCATCACCAGATTGTGCTTGTTAATAGGCAACCTGCCCGAGGACTCAGGGATTTTGGGGCCACCCTCACATTGATACAGCCTCACTGGGTTCCAGAAGGATATTAAGGGGAACAGATGATTGCAGTACAGGTAGCAAAGGGAGCGATTTACCCCATACCTAGCAGCAAACTACACTGTGACTGGGGAGCCGGGGCTGTAGATATGTCTGTGGTTGTTATGGTGGATCTGCCTGCTGAAGTCCTGCTGGGTAACAACAAAGCCCACCTGACCACCTCCTTCCTTTCAGAGGGACAGGGTTGCCCAGTGACATGGCTCAAGCCAGACGGGAGCAAGTCATGGGGACCCAGGTAAGACCAAACCCCCAGACAGAGCCCCTGACTGATCCCCAACTGACATGGTGTCCCTTACGATGAATAATGACAATTAGTTAGGCAAGACCCCTCACTAGCCTGATACAGATCCCTTGCGGATGTCCAGAGAGATGAACCGGGTAGGGAGCATATTGCATGGGACAAGGGACTGTTGTATAGGATTTCTGATGGGGAGGGTAGAGGTACTACCAAACTCCTTAAGTGGCGTGCCTCAGAAATACCGGGCTGAACTCCTTAAGATTGTCCACAATATTCCCCTGGCAGGGCACCTTGGACACAATCTCACCCTCAAGAGGCTGACCCAAGCCTTTGTCTGTCCAGGAGTACCTGACAATGTCCAACAATACTGTCAAACATGTGACACCTGCCAGCAGGTTGGGAGATGAGGGGGCCATCTTAAAGCGCCACTCCACTCCTTACATGTCATCGGTGAACCCAGTGTATCTCGGTAGATATTGTATATCTGGTAGCCAGACTTAGTGCCTCTGGGAAACAGTACATTCTCACCCTTGTTGCAGCAGAGACCATAGCTGAGGCTTTGCTGAAGATATTTTCTAGGGAAGGTTTCCCCAGTGAAATAATTTCAGGTAACCCAATTCACAGTAGAGCTGACTCATCAGCTCTGGTGAATATGTGGGATTAGGCCCATTTTTAGTGCCCCATACCACCCATAGAAAAATGGGCTCTGTGAGAGGTTAAATGGGACATTGAAACAGATGCTTAGGAAATTTGCAGCCACCCACCGTGATTGGGAATGATTGCTGCATCACCTACTCTTTGCATACCGAGAGATGCTAAAAAGAGAAGAGCAAGAAGCGCACCTCTGACTCAAATGCAGAATACAAATTTATTCAGTTAAAACACCCCATAAAAGACAGACACTCACAAGATATATGATAAAAACAAGCACAGCAACATAATGGAAGTCTTCCAAAACTACTGTCTTAGGTTCACAGCATCAGCGAGGGCGAGAAAGTCAAAGTCTCACAGATTTCATCAGCTGAGAAAAGCCAGAGTGTCCTAAGTTTGCACAGAGACAGGCGCTGTTGTGCGTATGTGCGGTGAATAAGATGATGGTGATACAGTTAAAAAAAGACAGCTCGGCAATACCGGTACAGAAGTTGGTAAGGGTCAAAAACCTTGACGTGAGAGATGCAACAGGAATCCACAGAGTTTTCCCCCACCTTATTAGGGAACACTGGGAGGAAGAGATCATAGCAAGTGGGGTGCCCATTATTTCCTATGTACTGGAGTTCCAAGACAGATTGGAGTTTTTGACTGGCCTGGTACAGGAATATCTACCCAGACTAAACAGAAGCTGTGGTATGACTGGAACACCCAGAGCAGGGAGTTCTGGGTTGGACCGAAGGCAGCCTGGAAAGGGCCCTACCGTATCCTAGAGAAATTATGCGTCACAACCTATGTAGTTTAGTGCTCTGATCAGTGGCTTAGGCGAACCATATGTTATTATGATGAAGCAGTACCTAGAGAGGGATGGGGGTATAGCTGCCATATGTGCTCTTCCCAGTAAAGAAATTGATGACCCCCCTCCCTGATTTGTTAGGGGCTACCAACGTGGCCAACTCACTCGACCAAGTCCATATAGGTCACTAACTATGGAATAAGGAGAAAGGGGAGGTGCAACGGGTTTTCTGTTTTCTGCCCTACCAGGAGTCACTCATCTGGCCCAACACCATGTTGAGACCAATAGTCAGACACCACTCTGTCAGTCTGCCTACCAGATACCAGAGTTGGTAAAGTCAGGGATGTGAAAGGAGATAGCTGAGATGGTAGACCTAGGAGTTATTGAGCCCTCCAACCGCCCCATGGCCTCTCCAGTAGTCCTAGAACCGAAAAGGGATGAGATTACTAAGTCCTGTGTAGACTATCAGAAACTCAATGACTGCCACATACTCAATGCCTCGAGTAGATGAACTTCTGTACCGATTGGTTAGCGGGCGCTATGTGTCCACCCTAGACTTGTGCAATGGGTACTGGCAAATACCACTTCAAGATGACGGAGGTCCAATACTTAGGACACTTGGTTGGGGTGGGAAGCAGCATCCTGAACCTGCTAAGATAGAAGCCATAGTGAACTGACCAGTCCCCCAGACAAAAACCCTAGTACTTGTTTTCCTAGGGGACTGCTGGATACTATAGAAAATTTGCTCCCTGGTCTAGGGCTAGATTACAAGTGAAGTGCTATATTATTGTGTGCCCACAAATGGGCACATTTTGCCGTTTGCGGGTCCACAATAACTAATCAGTCATTACAAGATCCTTTTTTGCATTTTTTGTGGATTTTATTTTGTTTGTGTGTATCCATAAAATAAATAACTTTTTATTTAAAGCACTTATGTCTTGACTCGCTGGTGTTCTATGGAATTCGTTACTACTAGCCATTACAAGTGGCTGGTTATTGCTACCGCAAGGTTGTGGTAGCAATTAGCACTTATAAAATTAACCAGAGATCAGATCTCAGGTTAATTTTATAAATGTGCCTCAAATGCCCCCAAAATATATTGTGTAGTGTATTTTATTAAAAAATAAAGAGGAATTAGGTGTTCATAAATATATATGTATATTATCATATACATATATATTTACATTTGCTACCATTGCTGCATTACTTACCCCCTTCGCTGTGCTTAGGTTCTGATGCTGTCTCTGACAGTATCAGAACGAGGCTCCCATTGGAGCCTATAGAAAACGTGGTCTTGTGAGCGCAATGCTTCCTAGCATAACTTGTAATGCCAGGGCACATTAGCTTGGACTGATATTACTCAAAAGAGCACTAATATCGCTTGCGTGCAAGAGATAGTTGTCACTCCACTTGTAATCTAGCCCATAGTGAGCTGGCCAAATTCCTGACTGACTTGTTCAAAAGGAACTGCCACAGAGTCCCGTGTTCCCCAGAATGTGCTGTTGCTTTTCAGGAACCAAAGACAGCTCTAGCAAGTGCTCCTGTCCTGTCTGCTCCAGCTTTCAACAAACAGTTTCTTGTCCAAACAGATGCCTCTATGGCCCATAGTTATCAAGGTCTGGTGGACCTGATCCGACAGTGCGGATCAGGTCCGCCAGACCTCGCTGAATAGGGCGAGCAATACGCTCGCCATATTCAGCATTGCACCAGCAGCTGGTGCAATGTCGTCCCCTGCAGACTCACGGCCAATAGGCCGCCAGCAGGGGGGTGTCAATCAACCCGATCGTACTCGATCGGTTTGATTTACGGTGATGCCTGTCCGCCTGCTCAGAGCAGGCGGACAGGTTATGGAGCAGTGGTCTTTGTGACTGTTGCTTCATAACTGCTGTTTCTGGCGAGTCTGATGACTCGCCAGAATCACGGGCATCAAGCTCCATTCGGAGCTTAATACATATGCCCCTATGTACGGACTGGGAGCTTATGCTGTTGTGTAGCCATACCTTTATGGACGATCGTTTACATTTAAACTGATTATAATCCCCTGGTCTGGTTGAACCGAGTGGCTGGGGATAATAGCAGACTGTTACGCTGGAGTGTAGTGCATCAACCATACAATTTTACAATACAATATTGGCCAGGCAAAGACAATGGAAATGCTGCCGGCCTTTTTAAGGCAATTCGGACTGAGCCCAGCAGATATACCCAGACAGACCGCCGCTGGCCCGCGAAAGGATCTAGCCTGGTCTGCCGGACCTTCGGTTAAGGTGGCTTGTTTTTCTGCCCAGCCACACAGGGGTTAATAAGATAGTTCCTAGCCAGAAGTCCCTTTATTTATTTTTCTTTCTGCCCTATTAAACTCTGTACCCAATTCCTGCAAAAAAGCACCATTTTCAGGACATTTATTCTAGCCGCCAGGATGTATTTTATTGTACAAGCATACTTCATAGCATGCATAATTTATTTTAAAGGGACATTCCAGTCAAATTGAAATGCACATAGATGAATTACATCTTTGAATAGAAACATTTTTCCAATATACATATATAACTCAAAATGCTTCTAGTAAAATATATCACTATTTTGGTGTTACCATTTTTATCTGCACATGTTTGTGAAGCATACCTAGATACTTTCAGTGCACCAGCATTTTAAATACCACAGCTGCTCAGAGAACCAGTGTGGACTGTATCAAAACATAGATGATGCAAATTTAATGATTACCAGATGATACAAGCACTTTAGGCTCTCTAATTAAGTGCTGTGTTAAAATCCTGGTGCACAGGGCATATTTAAAGGGACACGAAACCCCCCAAAAAACAACTTTCCAATGTGCTTCTATTATCTAATTTGGTTGGTTTTCTTGGTACTGTTTTTTAAAAGGATACCTAGGTAGGCTCAGAAGCTGCTGATTGATGGCTGCACATATATGCCTAATGTTATTGCCTCACCAATGCATTCATCTAGCTCCCAGTAGTGCATTGCTGCTTCTTGTGATTCATGAAGCTTTTTGGGTGTCATGTCCCTTTAAGTACACTTTTGAAACAGCTATAGCTTTTACTAGAAGCAGTTTTGCTAATACATGCATATTATAAAAATGCTTCTATCTACAATACAATTGCACCCATGTGCATTCCAATTTTGGCTGGAATGTCCCTTTAAGCATGTAAGGTGCTGAATCAAAAGATCTAAACAGGATCTTTTTAACCATTATGATAGACTTACAACTAGAACTGTTGTGTGTGGGAAGAGGGTTTGGCTGGGATGTTTAACTCTTAACGACCAACGTCGTACCCTGTATGACGCTGCTGTTCGGGGCCTCTTTCTGCCGCAATCTTGATAAAAGTAGTGAGATTGCGCTATATCTGCATGCCACTTAAGTGGGGCAGTGCAGAAATAGATGGGCAGAGATACCGATGCAGAGAGAAACACTAGGTGGCCCTCTCTGCAATGGACAGCGGTGGTGTCGATCGTTGGTGGTGTGGGAGGGTTAGGAGGGAGGCGGTGGGTAGCCCATTGCTGCAGGGGGCGGGAGCAAGTGGGACCGCTACGTTACGGAAATAAAAAACTCTGAGAGCGGCAGGGAGGGGGAGGAGGGAGAAGGAGGTAGAGGGGGATCCTATGGTGGAGGGAAAGATTGGAGGGTAGGGAAAGGATCTTGGAGGGGGGTAAATGAGGAAGGGAGGAGGGAGTTTAATTAAAATAAATTAAAAATAATAGAAAACTGGGTACTGGCAGACAGCTGCCAATACCTAAGATGGAGGGAATTGGTTAGAAGGGGGAGGGTTTAGAGAGCTTTTTGGGCGGGATCAGGGAGGTGTAAAGGTAAGGGGGTAATCCTACACTAAGGACAATAATAATAATAAAAATTTAAAAAAGGTGTAAAACTGCATACTGGCAGACTGTCTGCCAGTACTTAAGATGGGGGTGACCATTGGGGGGTGAGGGATGGAAGAGAGCTATTTGAGAGGGATCAGATAGGGATCAGGGGTGGGAAGTGTCAGATGGGAGGGTAATCTCTACAACACTTAAGCTAAAATTAACCTTACAAGCTACCTGATTAACCCCATTCACTGCTGGTAATAATAAAAGTGTGGTGCACAGCTGCAATTAGTGGCCTTCTAATTACCAAAACGCAATGGCAAAGCCATATATGTCTGCTATTTCTGAACAAAGGTGATCCCAGATAAGCTTTTACAACCATTTGTGCCATGATTGCACAAGTTGTTTGTAAATCTCAAAGAGAAACAAAAAGTTTGAGAAAAATGTAACTATTTTTTTTATTTGATCACATTTGGTGGTAAAATGGTGGCATGAAATATACCAAAATGGACCTAGATCAAAACTTTGTGTTGTCTACTAAAAAAAAACATATATGGTTTTGATAGGTAAATAAAAAAGGGCTCTATTTCTGTTTAAATGCAGTGATGGCAAAAATGCTAAAAAATGCTCTGGTCTTTTGGGGAAGTTTTAGTCTGAAATGCCCAGAAATGCCCTTAAGGGGTTAAAGAAGAGGAAATGTGCACAAGCATTGTCTGTGACACAGAATGTATGCATGGGAACATAAACATGCTGTAGTTTTCAAAAGAACAAAAAAAGCCTTACTTCCAGCATAAACAGGGAACATTGTTACAAAACCAATCAATATTTTTTTTATAAAGGAAAGCATATTCAACAATACTGTCCATTTTAAGTCCTATTGAGACTCAAAAAGAAAAGGATTTGAAAATACTACAAAACAGAGAACTATTTTTATACCCAGAAGACAGCCTTGTTCAATAATATGACCATAAATGCATCTTCTAATATGTAAATGGTAATACATTGTCGCTCTAAACCGTGGCATAGATCTACTGAATTTATTCAGAATATGCTAAGATAAATACGATATTGTACAGTAACATTTTCTCCACTCTAGTGTTTTCCCAATTATTCATTTTACTTAAAAAACAGGTAGATTATGAGTTATGCGCGCTAGAGGGTATTTAACGAACGCAACAAAAGTTGCGCTATTTCACCCTCCATAGCGATGCCATTACAAGTTTTGAAACAGCCGGCTTGGGCGTGCGATTTGGTTGTGTTGAGCTCCATACCGCACAAAATACAAGCGCTGTTTTGATCGCAGAATAAAAAGCTCCATAACGCAGCCCCATTGATTTCTATGGGGAAAAAAAAGTAACATTTAAACCTAACACCCTAACATAAACCCCCTGTCTAAACACCCCTGATCTGCTGCCCCCAACATCGCCGACACCTAGATAATGTTATTAACCCCTAATCTGCTGCCCCAACAATGCCGACACCTACATAAAGTTATTAACCCCTAATCTGCCGCTCCCGATATCACTGTCACCTAAATAAATCTATTAACTCCTAATCTGCCGCTCCCAATATAGCCGCCACTATACTTAAGTTATTAACCCATATTCCCCTGCACCCCAACATCGCCCACACTATAATAAATCTATTAACCCCTACTCCGCTGCTCCCCGACATCGCTTCTACTAAATAAAGCTATTAACCCCTAAACCTCTGGCCTCCCACATCACTACCACTAAATAAACCTATTAACCGTAACCATAAACCTAACACCCCTTAACTTTAACATAATTAAAATAGAGCTAAATTAAAGTTACAATTATTAACTTAATAATACCTATTTAAAACTAAATACATACTTATCTGTGAAATAAAACCTAAGATAGCGACAATATAACTAATAGTTATTTAAATAACGAATAGAATGTCAGTAGCTCTCATCCTATTGGCTGATTTAAACAGTCAATAGGATTTCAGTAGCTCTCATCCTATTGGCTAATTTGAATTTGAAGAATCAAATCAGCCAATAGGAATTCAAAGGAAGCCATCTTTAATCGCGTACCTTGAAATCACTATTCAGTGTAAGGCGGCAATCATACGAAGAGGATCCTCCACGCTCCATGGCTCCGCGGTCGCCGGTCTTCAGTTCCAGAGTCTCCGGTCTTCAGTTCCAGGATTACCGGTTTTCAGTTCCAGGGTCACCGGTCTTCAGCTCCTCCAGGGTCTCCGATCTTCAGCTCTGCCCCCCGCTACACACCGGATTGTTCCTGGAAGAAGAAAGAAGAGGTTGCCGCTTGGAAGAAGACTTCACCGCCTGGAACAGGACCTTCTCCTCCGGACTTCAGGAACGGTGTGTACCAACCTGGAGGTTAGACTTAGGTTTTTTTAAGGTTTTTTTTTTTTTGGGGGGGGTTGTTTTATTTAGATTAGGGATGGGCAGTAAAAGAGCTAAATGCCCTTTTAAGGGCAATGCCCAAACAAATGCCCTTTTCAGGGCAAATGGTAGTTTAGGTTTTTTAGTGTTAGGTTCTTTTATTTTGGGGGGTTTTGTGGGTGGGTGGGTTTACTGTTGGGGGGACTTTGTGTTTTTTTAATGTAAAAGAACTGTTTATCTTGGGGCAATGCCCTGCAAAAAGCCCTTTTAAGGACCACTGGTAGTTTATTCGTAGAGTAGGGGTGTTTTTATTTGGGGGGAGGGCTTTTTTAATTTCATAGGGATTAGGTTTAATTTTGTAAACTTTGGTAATTAGTTTTTTTATTTTCTGTAATGTTAGCCTTTTTTTTTTTTTTGTAATCTTAGCTTATTTTTTGTAACTTTAGTATTTATGTTTAGTTATTTTGTGTTAATTTAGTGGGTGTTAGGTTAGGGCATGTTAGGTTAGGGGGCTTAGTAATTTAATTAGTTATTTACATTGTGGGCGGTTTAAGGGGTTAATGGGTTAATTAGGTTTATTGAGATGTGGGGTTTTTGTGGTTTAGGGGTTTATGGGGTAAATAGGTTTATTGCGATGTGTGGGTTTTGCGGTTTAGGGGTTAATAGGTTAATTATGTTTATTGCGATGTGGGGGTTTTGCGGTTTAGGGGTTAATAGGTTAATTATGTTTATTACGATGTGGGGGTTTTGCAGTTTAGGGGTTAATAGGGTAATTAGGTTTATTGCAATGAGGGTGGTTGACGGTTAAGGGGTTAATAACTTTATTATTTTGCGATGTGTGGGTTTGCGGTGTATGTGTTAATACTTTGTGTGGGAGGTTCATATTTATTTGTTATACTTCGTGTGGGTTGGGTTTTGTTTTTTTTGTAATGCTTCATTTGCCTTCACTGTATCCCAGTGGATTCCGAAAATGGCATGGTGGTGAAAGAATCCGGTGGATTCTTTCACCACCCTGCCATTTTCAGAATCCACAGGGATACAGCTTCGCTGCATCCAGGTGAATTCTTTTAGCTGCTTGCGCAGCCAACATTCTGTAACATTCCATTGAGGATGTGTGCGCAACTGCCGACGGGCACGGACATTACAAACACAATTATAGTATAGATTAATGGTAAACTTAATTATGCAAACATATTGGTAAATGTAATTTTTGCAGGTATGATACAGTGTAGATACTTTATGTGTCTATAATAATCATTAAGCAGCAGATGAGGATATCGAGTTTTGCTTTGTTAACATTGTAGCGGTATTATTTTAAGACAGATTAAGCTTGAGTAGCTATAGGTTTTGGTGAACATGTATGTGGAAATGACGTATTACTTTCTTGTAAGATTTGATTGGCTACTAGAGGAAACTCCAAGCATATATAATGTGATGCATAACAATTTGTAAATTAGCTCTGATGAAATGCCTGTGGGCATGAAACGCGTCAGTTGGTAGTGCCTGTGAACTGTGCCTGAGTGTTTTTACTCTGTATTTTCTAATAAAATGGACGTTTTAATCTATGTGTTCCCTCTAGCATCTATTCGATATAGTGGATGTGACTGCTAACTTTTGAAGTTTGCTTTTCTTAAAAGAGCTAAATGCCCTTTTCAGGGCAATGTAAAAGATCTAAATGCCCTTTAAAGGGCAAAGCCCATTCAAATACCCATTTCTGGCCAATGGGTAGCTAATGTGTTTGTTAGAGTTAGGTTTTTTATTTTGGGGGGTTGGTTGGGTGGTGGGTTTTACTGTTGAGGGGTCTTTGTATTTTTTTTTTACAGGTAAAAGAGCTGTTTAACTTAGGGCAATTCCCTACAAAAGGCCCTTTTAAGGGCTATTGGTAGTTTATTGTAGGCTATTTTTTTTTATTTTTGGTGTTTTTTTATTTTTATAGGGCTATTAGATTAGGTGTAATTCTTTTTTATTTTTGATAATTTCACTTGTTATTTTTCATAATTTTTTTTATGTAATTAGATACTTGGTAATTTTTATAGTAGTGTTAGGATTTTTTAATGTGTATTTTAGTTTTTCTTTAATTTGTAGTTAGTTTAATTTTAGTTTAATAGCTATATTAGTTTAATTGTTAGTTTAAACTTAGTTTTTTTAATTTGACAGGTAAATTTTAATTTAATTTAAGATATGGAAATTTTAATTTTAATATAAAGTTAGGGGGGGGCGTTAGGTTTAGGGGTTACTAGTATAAATTAGTTTATTGAGATGTGGGGGGCTTTCGGTTTAGTGGTTAATAGTTTAATTTAGTATATTTTGTTGTGGGGGCTTGCGGTTTAGGGGTTAATAGGTTTATTATATTGGTGGTGGTGTCGGGGAGCAGAGGAAGAGGGGTTAATAACTTTAGTACAGTGGGGGCGATGTGGGTGGACGGCAGATTAGGGGCAGATTAGGGGTTAATAATATTTAAATAGTGTTTGCGATACGGGAGGGCGGTGGTTTAGGGGTTAATAACTTTATTATAGTGACAGCGATGTCGTGGAGCAGCAGATTAATAAATGTTATTAGTGGTGGCGATGTCGGGAGCAGCAGATTAGAGGTTAATAACTTTAATATAGTATTTGCGATGAGGGAGAGCTTCGGTTTAGGGGTTAATAGGTAGTTTATGGGTGTTTAGTGTACTTTGTAACACTTTTGTTATGAACTTTATGTAACAGTTTTGTTGCGTAAAACTCATAACTACTGCTCTCAGATGGCGGTATGGATCTTGTCGGTATTGGCTGGAACTCAAGCTTTATAGCCTCACCGCAAAACTCATAATGGCTGCGCTATGGAAGTTCCATGAAAAAACATCAATTTTATGAGTGCGGGACTGACGTTGCGTTACAGGCTAAAAGGTTTGCGGTACAGCTATATCGACAAGACTTGTAATGGCTGCGTTGCTGTTTTAACGCTGAAACTACCATTTTTTCAGCGTTAAAATAGGAACGCACAACTCGTAATCTACCTGTAACTGATTTTGCCTTTTGAAACCACCACCCATACTGGAAATATGAATATATTATATTTATAAAAAGCTATGTAAACCGGATACATCACCATAATTTAAGCTTCCACTTGGGTGAAGGAGAGAATTTTGATTTTGAAATAGCTGGTTTTTCTTATTGAACCAAAAAGCCGAAGCACTCCAATATTTTTCAAATAAAAGCTTCTTTTTTTCAGGCTTCATAGTACAAACTATGTCTAATTAAACTATGGAGCGTGAATAAAAGAAGCTTTTATTTTAAAAAGATCGGAGCGGTTCATCTTATTTGGAACTTTACTGATGTGAGTAAGGGCTTGCACCCATTGCTTATAGCTACACAGATGCTGGACATTATTTGAAAATTTGCTCATTCATCCCCAGCCATAATTAGCTTTTCAATACTTAACTATTATGCTTTGTGTATAGAGAGAGATAGCATTAACGGGTCTTCTTTGGCTGCAGGTTAAGCCCATTTAAATGAGCATGTCTATGAGAACATTATTTGATGGTTTTAATGAGCAAACAGCTATTTCAAATACATAAAAAATATGAAGGAACATGCAGCAAGTATAACAAGTCACTGAAATACATTAAGAAGAAACTTATTAAAAAGTATGCTCTCCCTTTAAGCCCCTGTACAGAAACAAATCTTTTTAGTGAGTTTCACATTTTGCCATGGCCTTTTTCACCTGTTTCTACATAAACAGCTACCTGTAGTGCTTAACTGCAGCAAGCTGTTTATAAATTCAAAACCATTTCAGTCCATAAAATCTATTTACCAAAAATGGGGGTCATTGACATTACAGCAATGAGTTATAAAACGAAACTGTTCTATCTACCAGACTGACATAAATCAGCAGGTAGCAGAAGCAATTATCCAGATAACTGCACTATTTATTAAAATAACAAGATGAGTAAAAAGACAGTAATACTTTAGTAAATTTAGATCAAGTCGTGTTGGAGTTGTAATAAAAGGTACATTACATTCATAGCTTCAATGCTTTTCTATATTTTAATATTACATTTGACTATTGAATTTATCATTTGGGTATTTAACTATAATGAAAAGCAAATTTTCCTTTTTCAAAACATTTTTACAATATTAGTTGATCTGGACAGTTCTTAACGACCAAGGGCCTGATCCGATATGCAGCGTCGCCCCCAAAAGCCGGAGACGCCAAATTTTGCGTGGGTTTAGTATCCTATATACGGCGTAACCTAGAAGTTACGCTCGTATATTTCTGCCTTCGCCCGTAGTTTTTTGGGCCATAGGCAGGTATACCAAACCCGCGCAGTTTGGTATTCAATATACAGCGTAAGGACTTACGTGGCGAAAATGGAGAAATCTTACTCTATTTTCACCTCGCCACAAAATGCAGCCGTAGTAAGCCTTACGCTGTCTATTGGAGCCCCGTAACTCCCTAAACTACCTGCTAAATAAAACCAAACACCTAATTCATGCGCAATGTCTATCTACCTGTCAACCGCGATCCCCCGCCGCAATCCCTAATAAAGTGTTTAACCCCTAAACCGCCGCTCCCGGACCCCGCCGCCACCTACATTAAAAGTATAACCCCCTAATGTGATCCCCCTACACCGTCGCCAGCTACATTACATACCCCCTAATGTGAGCCCCTTACACCGCCGCCATCTACCTTACCTACCCCCTAAAGTGAGCCCCTACCCCGCCGCCATCTACCTTGCCTACCCCCTAAAGTGAGCCCCTACCCCGCCGCCATCTACCTTACCTACCCCCTAAAGTGAGCTCCTACCCCGCCGCCATCTATTTTAAAAATATTAACCCCTAATCTAATCCCCCTACACCGCCGCCAGCTATATTAACTATATTAACCCTAATTATATTAGGGTTAATATAGTTAATATCGTTATTATATTATATATATTAAGTATAATAACCCTATCTAACTCTAACATCCCTAACTAAATTCTTATTAAAATAAATCGAATTAATATTAATATTATTAATTAAAATATTCCTATTTAAATCTAAATACTTACCTATAAAATAAACCCTAAGATAGCTACAATGTAATTAATAATTACATTGTAGCTATTTTAGGGTTTATATTTATTTTACAGGTAACTTGGTATTTATTTTAACTAGGTACAATAGCTATTAAATAGTTAATAACTATGTAATAGCTACCTAGTTAAAATAATTACCAATTTACCTGTAAAATAAATCCTAACCTAAGTTACAAATACACCTACACTATCAATAAATTAAATAAACTACAAATATCTAAACTAAAATACAATTAAATAAACTAAACTAAATTACAAAACAAAACAAAACACTAAATTACAAAAAATAAAAAAAGATTACAAGATTTTTAAGCTAATTACACCTATTCTAAGCCCCCTAATAAAATAATAAAGCCCCCCAAAATAAAAAAATGTCCCTATCCTATTCTAAATTTTAAAAGTTAACCGCTCTTTTACCTTACCAGCCCCTAAAAGGGCCTTTTGCGGGGCATGCCTCAAAGAAAACAGCTCTTTTGCCTGTAAAAAACCCCACAATACCACCCCCCAACATTACAACCCACCACCCACATACCCCTATTCTAAACCCACCCAAACCCCCCTTAAAAAAAACCTAACACTACCCCCCTGAAGATCTCCCTACCCTGTATTCACCCAGCCGGGCAGAACTCTTCATCCGATCCGGGCGATGTCTTCAAGCAAGCGGCAGAGAAGTCTTCTTCCATCCGGCAATGTCTTCAATCAAGCGGCAAAGAAGAAGTCTTCATCCCGGCGATGTCTTCAAGCAAGCGGCAGAGAAGTCTTCTTCCATCCGGCGATGTCTTCAAGCAAAGCAGCATCTTTAATCTTCTTTCTTCGCTCCTCCACCGCAGAGCATCCATCCGGCACGACGACTGAACGAGGAATGAGGTACCTTTAAATGACGTCATCCAAGATGGCATCCGTCAAATTCCGATTGGCTGATAGGATTCTATCAGCCAATCGGAATTAAGGTAGAAAAATCTGATTGGCTGATTGAATCAGCCAATCAGATTCAAGTTCAATCCGATTGGCTGATTGGTTGGCTGAAGGTTAGGATTTATTTTACAGGTAAATTGGTAATTATTTTAACTAAGTAGCTATTAAATAGTTATTAACTATTTAATAGCTATTGTACCTAGTTAAAATAAATACCAAGTTACCTGTAAAATAAATATAAACCCTAAAATAGCTACAATGTATTTATTAATTACATTGTAGCTATCTTAGGGTTTATTTTATAGGTAAGTATTTAGATTTAAATAGGAATATTTTAATTAATAATATTAATATTAGTTAGATTTATTTTAATAAGAATTTAGTTAGGGATGTTAGAGTTAGATAGGGTTATTATACTTAATATATATAATATAATAACGATATTAACTATATTAGCCCTAATATAATTAGGGTTAATATAGTTAATATATATAATATAATAACTATATTAACTATATTAACCCTAATATAATTAGGGTTAATATAGTTAATATAGCTGGCGGCGGTGTAGGGGGATTAGATTAGGGGTTAATGTGTTTAATATAGGTGGCGGCGGTGTAGGGGGATTAAATTAGGGGTTAATATTTTTAAAATAGATGGCGGCGGGGTAGGAGCTCACTTTAGGGGGTAGGTAAGGTAGATGGCGGTGGTGTAAGGGGCTCACTTTAGGGGGTAGGTAAGGTAGATGGCGGCGGTGTAAGGGGCTCACTTTAGGGGGTAGGTAAGGTAGATGGCGGCAGTGTAAGGGGCTCACATTAGGGGGTTATAGATTTAATATAGCTGGCGGCAGGGTCCGGGAGCGGCGGTTTAGGGGTTAATAACTTTATTAGGTGGCGGCGGGGTCCGGGAGCAGCGGTTTAGGGGTTAATACATTTTTTATTGTTAGGGTAGTGAGGGGGGATAGCGGATAGAGGGTTAGACGTGTCGGGCTATGTTTGGGAGGCGTGTTAGACAGTACGGGTGATTTTATAACTTAGTCAGGTTTTGTAGGCGTCGGCAGTTTCTAAAGTGCCGTAAGTCACTGGCGACTCCAGAAATTTGTACTTACGCAGATTTCTGGACATCGCTTGGTTTGTCAGACTTACGGCACTTTAGCCTCTGACAGCGCCGTATATGGGATAGCTCGAGTTGCGAGCTGAAACTACGTGCGGCGGGGGTTCCCTCGCTTGCGCCGCAAACTACGATCTATATCGGATCGCGCCCCAAGAGTTTTATTTATTTATATAATTCTGTTTTACTTCTGTACATAAAAAGAATTTTAGGATCTAGAGCACATACATTATGAGAAGCCAACACTCATTTGGCTAAAAAAAACAAGTGGCACACTAATGTAAGCTTGTAATATTAAAATATTGTATGCGCGTTAACAAGTAACTAAATTTGCGCTTGTCGGGTTAGCGCAACTGAAGTCCTTGAGTAAACACTACATAAATACAGTAAAATTAACAGTTACACTCATATGTACACTAGCCAATAAAAAATTGTCACATAGATATTAAAAAAGTTACGAGGGTTAAAGGGTATTTGGTATATGATAAGGTATTTGAATGGAAAGGGCTATAATGTGTCTATAATGTGTCTATATGTAAGTGTGTATACTGTATGTATGTATATATACTTTGGAACCCTTTCTATTTAAATACCTGAAAAAAAACAAAACTGACAGTACCATATTTAAAGTCATTGAGCTCTTCAGTATGAAACATTGTACTGCCAATGTTTGTCCATGGAAATTTCATGGCTATGTGCTAGATTTAATGCACCTGTTAGCAATGGATGTGGCTAAAACGTCTGAATTCAACAATTAGTATGGGCGACCACATACTTTTGGCTATATAGTGTATGTACATAAGGTCAACTTCTTTGCTGATAATTCTTATTCACAAAAACCATGGGCCCGATCCGATATGCAGCGCCGCCCGCAGAAGCCGGCGACGCCAAATTTTGTGCTGGTTCAGTATCCTATATACGGCGTAACCTAGAAATTACGCTCGTATATTTCACCCTTCAGCCGTAGTTTTTTGGCCCATAGAGTGATATACCAAACCCGCGCAGTTTGGTACCCAATATACAGCATAAGGACTTACGTGGCGAAAATGGAGGAATCTTACTCCATTTTCACCTCGCCACAAAATGCAGGCGTAGTAAGCCTTACGCCGAGTATTGGAGCCCTGTAACTCTCTAAACTACCTGCAAAATAAAACCTAACCCCTAACGCATGAGCAATGTCTATCTACCTGTCAACCGCAATCCCCCGCCGCAATCCCTAATAAAGTGTTTAACCCCTAAACCGCCACTCCCGGACCCCGCCGCCACCTACATTATATGTATTACCCCCTAATCTGATCCCCCTACACCGCCGCCACCTACATTATATGTATTACCCCCTAATATGATTCCCCTACACCGCCGCAGCTATATAAAATGTATTACCCCCTAATATGATTCCCCTACACTGCTGCCAGCTATATTAAATGTATTACCCCTAATCTGATCCCCCTACACTGCCGCCACCTACATTATATGTATTACCCCCTAATATGATTCCCCTACACCGCCGCCAGCTATATTAAATGTATTACCCCATAATATGATTCCCCTACACCGCTGCCAGCTATATTAAATGCATTACCCCCTAATATGATTCCCCTACCCCGCCGCCACCTACATTAACTATATTAACCCCTAAATTCCTAACATGAGCCCCCTACCCCGCCGCCACCTACTTTAACTATATTAACCCCTAATCTGAACCCCCTACCCCGCCGCCACCTACTTTAACTATATTAATCCCTAATCTGAGCCCCCTAAACCGCCGCCACCTATATTAAATATATTAACCACTAAACCTAAGTCTAACCCTAACACCCCCTAACTTAATTATTATTGAAATAAATCTAAATAATATTAATATTATTAACTAAATTATTCTTATTTAAAACTAAATACTTACCTATAAAATAAACCCTAAGATAGCTACAATATAATTAATAATTACATTATAGCTATTTTAGGGTTTATATTTATTTTACAGTTAACTTTGTATTTATTTTAACTAGGTACAATAGCTATTAAATAGTTAATAACTATTTAATAGCTACCTAGTTAAAATAATTAACGAATTACCTGTAAAATAAATCCTAACCTAAGTTACCATTACACCTAACACTACCCTATCAATAAATTAATAAACTACAATTATCTCAACCAAAATACAATTAAATACACTAATCTATATTACAAAAAACAAAACAGTAAATTACAAAAAATAAAAAAAGATTACAAGAATTTTAAGCTAATTACACCTAATCTAAACCCCCTAATAAAATAAAAAAGCCCCCCAAAATAATAACATTTCCCTACCCTAAACTAAATTAAAAAAGTAATCAGCTCTATTACCAGCCCTTAAAAGGGCCTTTTGCGGGGCATTGCCCCAAAGTAATCAGCTCTTTTACCTGTAAAAAAAAGAACAACCCCCCATTACAACCCACCACCCACTCACCCCTACTCTAAAACCCACCCGATCTCCCCTTAAAAAAACCTAAGTCTAACCCCCAAGTGGTCCTTACCTGTCCTGAAGACTGGCGGAGAAGGTCCTGTTCTAGGCGGTGAAGTCTTCTTCCAAGTGGCGACATATTTTTCTTCCAGGAACCAGCCGGCGCGGAGCGGAGGAGTTGAAGACCGATGACCGTGGAGCTGAAGACCGTCCACTCTGGAACTGAAGACTGGCGATGATGGAACTGAAGATCGGCCACGCTGGAACTGAAGACCGAAGCCATGGAGCGTGGAGGATCCTCTTCATACGATCTCCGCCGTACACTGAATAGGAATTCAAGGTACGCGATTAAAATTGGCGTCCCTTGAATTCCTATTGGCTGATTTGAGCCTTCAAATTCAAATCAGCCAATCGGATGAGAGCTACTTTAATTCTATTGGCTGATTCCTATTCAGTGTACGGCGGAGATCGTATGAAGAGGATCCTCCACGCTCCATGGCTCCGGTCTTCAGTTCCAGCATCGCCGATCTTCAGTTCCAGCATCGCCGGTCTTCAGTTCCAGAGTGGAAGGTCTTCAGCTCCGTGGTCATCGGTCTTCAACTCCTCTGATCCGCACCGGTTGGTTTCTGGAAGAAGAAGATGTCCGCGCTTGGAAGAAGACTTCACCGCCTGGAACAGGACCTTCTCCGCCGGTCTTCAGGACAAATAAGGACCACTTGGGGGTTAGACTTAGGTTTTTTTAAAGGGGGATTGGGTGGGTTTAAGAGTAGGGCTGAGTGGGTGGTGGGTTGTAATGGGGGGGTTGTTCTTTTTTTTACAGGTAAAAGAGCTGATTACTTTGGGGCAATGCCGCGCAAAAGGCCCTTTTAAGGGCTGGTAATAGAGCTGATTACTTTTTTAATTTGGTTTAGGGTAGGGAAATTTTATTATTTTGGGGGGCTTTTTTATTTTATTACGGGGCTTAGATTAGGTGTAATTAGTTTAAAATTCTTGTAATCTTTTTTTATTTTTTTGTAATTTACTGTTTGTTTTTTTTGTAATATAGATTAGTGTATTTAATTGTATTTTAGTTGAGATAATTGTAGTTTATTTAATTAATTTATTGATAGGGTAGTGTTAGGTGTAATGGTAACTTAGGTTAGGATTTATTTTACAGGTAATTTTGTACTTATTTTAACTAGGTAGCTATTAAATAGTTATTAACTATTTAATAGCTATTGTACCTAGTTAAAATAAATACAAAGTTACCTGTAAAATAAATATAAACCCTAAAATAGCTATAATGTAATTATTAATTATATTGTAGCTATCTTAGGGTTTATTTTATAGGTAAGTATTTAGTTTTAAATAGGAATAATTTAGTTAATAATATTAATATTATTTAGATTTATTTCAATAATAATTAAGTTAGGGGGTGTTAGGGTTAGACTTAGATTTAGTGGTTAATATATTTAATATAGGTGGCGGCGGTGTAGGGGGATTAGATTGGGGGTAATAAATTTAATATAGGTAGCGGCGGTGTAGGGGGATCATATTAGGGGTTAATATAGTTAAAATAGGTGGTGGCGGTGTAGGGGGCTCACATTAGGGGTTAATATAGTTAAAATAGGTGGCGGCGTGGTAGGGGGCTCACATTAGGGGGTAATAAATTTAATATAGCTGGCGGTGGGGTAGGGGGCTCACATTAGGGGATAATAAATTTAATATAGCTGGCGGCGGTGTAGGGGAATCATATTAGGGGGTAATACATTTAATGTACCTGGCGGTGGTGTAGAGGAATCATATTAGGGGGTAATACATTTAATAAAGCTGGCGGCGGTGTAGGGGAATCATATTAGGGGGTAATACATTTAATATAGCTGGCGGCGGTGTAGGGGGGTCAGATTAGGGGGTAATACATTTAATGTAGCTGGCGGCGGGGGCCGGTTTAGGGGTTAATACATTTATTGTTAGGAGTGAGAGGGGGGATTGCAGATAGAGGGGTATACGTGTCGGGATGATGTTTGGGAGGCGTGTTAGACAGTAACGGGAGATTTTATACTTTAGTTAGTTTTTTTTATGCGGCGGCAGTTTCTAAAGTGCCGTAAGTCACTGGCGACTCCAGAAATTTGTACTTACGCATATTTCTGGACATCGCTAGTTTGTCAGACTTACGGCACTTTAGCAACTGTCGGCGCCGTATATGTGATAGCTCGATGTGCGAGCTGAAACTACGGGCGGCGCAGGTTTCCACGCTTGCGCCGAAACCTACGCCGTATATCTGATCGCGCCCCAAGTTGGAAATTCAAGCTTTTACCATTTCCTTTGGTATTTTTTTTCTTTTCATTTTTTTCGGTAAAAATACATATCTCATTATTTCATACTATTGTTTTTAATATCTAAACAAGACAAATGCATGTTAGACATTCATTTGGCTGTCGTCTATTTGATCTACAATTTACCTTCAACTATCAGAAGTGTAGCTAGAGACAGAAATAGCTGACCTTTGGTTATTTAAATATCTAGCCAAATTTCAAGTTAAATAAATAGGTGAGTTTATTGAAAGCTAACGCTTAACAAAACAGACAACTATTGCCCTATTATAGACACTATTATTACCCAAATATAGAATCTTATACTCCTATTGTCACGTATAATGGGAGATAAAGTTCTAATGGATTTTTAAAACAACAGACCTTTTGGTCTCTGGAATGGTTTTTGTGGGATTTCCCTCCAACAAATCTACTTTACAAAATTAAAGAGACAGTAAAGTCATAATTAGACATTCATGATTTAGACAGAGGTTACACTTTTAAACAACTTTCCAATTTACTTCTATTATTTAATTTGCATCCTTCTCTTGTTATCCTTTGCTGAAAGGTTTATCTAAGAAAGCTCAGGAGCAGCAAATAACCTAGGTTCTAGCTGCTGATTGGTGGCTGCATATATATACCAATTGCCATTGGCTCTCCCATGTGTTCAGTTAGAAACCAGTAGTGCATTGCTGCTCCTTCAACAAAGATACAAAGAGAATAAAGCAAATTTAATCATAGACGTAAACTGGAAAGTTGTTTAAAATTGTATGTTCTACCAAAATCATGAAAGAAAAATGTTGGGTTTCATGTCCCTTTAAGAATGGTAATTGAAAGGTAACTGTTTTCAAGCACTGTATAAATGAGAATGTGGGGGCAATGTAGCTCCATGAAACATTTTGGAACCTAATGCTAATCTGGTTTTGGAAAACTGGTTAAAGATAAAGATTCTGATGATTCATTGATTCCGGGGATGTGGTTTGTTGTCAGACTGTTCTATAAATGCTGTGACTTTTTAGTTGTCCCCTCACTTTCCAGCCTAACTTCTTAATCTATGTGACGACATTCTGACATGTGCACCTTTAGCACTGGGGTATATCCATGATCGTAAAACTTATTTTCTTTTTTTTTTAAATGTAATATAATTATATATATATATATATTAGTTATTGTTTATCATCAAGCTTTATCCAACTTTTAAATTGTCACATTTTTAAATGTTATATTCTTTTTAATACTTTTTAAAATTGGTATACAAAAGTAAAATGATAGAAAAATCAGAAGATACATATTTTACACATTGCATATGATAAGGAAATTGCTAATATTTTTTTCAGTATTTGTAATGTAAAGACAAATCAGAGACAAATTATTTATCATATTATATATTTCAAATTCCTGATGGAAATATTATGAAGATCATTAACAAAATTTTTAAAAAAGAGTAAATTATATATTTTCCATCACATTCTGTAAACTCTTGAATAGCAGCATTATCACTCTTACTTGGGGGTCGGGCCATGTGAACGCTGGCGTCATGATTTTACAAACTTTAGATAGATGGGCCTCAGTTATGTAACTGACGTAATGGGTTCTGTCCTGCATCTGAACTAAGGTCTTATTTGGGCATATAGCTAGCAAAATGTTGTCTCTGATGATAATAATATCGCTCTCTATTTCCACTAATATCATTTTAATTAATTAATTAATTAATTATTGTATTACTAGTCCTAAAGCCCGTATACACAGGCCATTTTTTGCAGTACAGCGGTTCCACCCCTTGCTCTTTCTCTATCCCCCCTCTCTTTTGCTCTTTCCCCCCCTCTCTTTTGCTCTCTCTCTTCCCCTCTCTTCTGCTCTCTCTCTCTCTCTCTCTCCCCCTCTCTCTATTTTGCTCTCTCTCTCCCCCCTCTCTTTTGTGCTCTCTCCCCCTCTCTTTTGTGCTCTCCCTCTCTTTTGCACTTTCTCTCCCTCCCCCTCTCTTTTGCTCTCTCTCCCCCTCTCTTTTGTTGTCTCTCTCCCTCTCTTTTGCTCTCTCTATCCCCCCTCTTTTGCTCTCTCTCTCTCTCCTCCTTTCTTTTGCTCTCTTCCCCCCTCTCTTTTGCTGTCTCTCTCCCTCTCTTTTGCTCTCTCTAGTCCCCCTCTTTTGCTCTCTCTCTCTCTCTCTCTCTCTATATATATATATATCTATCTCTCTATCTTTCTCTCTCTCTCTCTCTCTCTCTCTCTCTTTTGCTCTCTCCCCCTCTCTTTTGCTCTTTCCCCCCTCTCTTTTGCTCTATCCCCCTCTATTTTGCTCTCTCTCCCCTCTCTTTTGCTCTCTCTCCCCCCTCTTTCCCCCCTCTCTTTTGCATGCTCTCTTTCCCCTCTTTGACTCTCTCTCTCCTACTCCCCCCTCTCTTTTGCTCTTTCTCTCTCCCCCCCCTCTATTGTGCTCTCTCTCTATCCCCACTCTTTTGCTCTCTCTCTTCCCTTATTTTTGCTCTCTTTCCCCTCTCTTTTGCTGTCTCTCTCCCCCTCTCTTTTGCTCTCTCTCCCCCCTCTCTTATGCTCTCTCCCCTCTCTTTTGCTCTCTCTCTCTCCCCTCTCTTTTGCTCTCTCTCCTCCCCCTCTCTTTCCCCCCTCTCTTTTGCTCTCTCTCTCCTCCTCTCTTTTGCACTCTCCCCCCTCTCTTTTGCTCTATCCCCCTCTCTTTTGCTCTCTCTCCCCTCTCTTTTGCTCTCTCTCCCCCTATTTCCCCCCTCTCTTTTGCATGCTCTCTCTCCCCTCTTTAGCTCTCTCTCTCTTACTCCCCCCTCTATTTTGCTCTCTCTCCCCTCTCTTTTGCTCTCTCTCTTCCCTTTTCTCCCCCTCTCTTTTGCTGTCTCTCTCCCTCTCTTTTGCACTCTCTCTCTCCCCTCTCTTTTGCTCTCTCTCCCATTCTCTTTTGCTCTCTCTCTCCTCTCTTTTGCTCTCTCTCTCTCCCCCCTCTCTTTCCCCCTCTCTTTTGCACGCTCTATCTCTCTTCTTTTTTGCGCCTTTCCTCTCTCTTTGCTCTCTCTCTCCTTTTCTCCCCCTCTCTTTTGCTGTCTCTCTCCCTCTCTTTTGCTCTCTCTTTCTCCCCTCTCTTTTGCTCTCTCTCTTACTCCCCCTCTCTTTTGCGCTCTCCCCCTCTCTTTTGCTCTCTCTCCCCTCTCTTTTGCTCTCTCTCTCCCCCCTCTCTTCCCTCCTCTCTTTTGCTCTCTCTCTCTCTGTCTCTCCCCTCTTTTGCGCTCTCCCCTTCTCTTTTGCTCTCTCTCCCCTCTATTTTGCTCTCTCTCTCCCCTTTCTCCCCCCTCTCTTTTGCTGTCTCTCTCCCTCTCTTTTGCTCTCTATATCTCCCCTATTTTGCTCTCTCTCCCTCCCCTTTCTTTTGCTCTCCCTCCCCCTCTCTTTTGCTGTCTCTCTCGCTCTCTTTTGCTCTCTCTATCCCCCTCTTGCTCTCTCTATCCCCCCTCTTTTGCTCTCTCTATCCCCCCTGTTTTGCTCTCTCTCTATCCCCCTTCTTTTGAGTTCTCTCACATCCGTCTTCTGCACAGCCCCACCCACGTCACACCCGGCCCCGCCCAGTCATGCCCAGCCTCACCGGCACCACGCCCCCTCACACCCGGTCGGCCCCAGATGCCAGCCAGGTCAGTCTGTTGAAGGCCAGGTGTGTTTGTCCTCGCGCAGTCTCTACTGCGCAAGACAGCTTCAGACATACACACTTGGCCTTTTATATTATAGGATTAGTTATCACTGTGTATTTGGGGAGTGGGTAGAAATGTATCTTGCAGCAGGGCTAATAACCAGTAGTTGTCTCTGTTTAGAAGTTATTTGCTGAAGCGTTTCTTTACCAAAAGGGTGGTTCACTCAAGGAATAACCTTCCATTAGAGGTGGTACAGTCAAAGACTATGAGGGAATTTAAGAATGCCATAGATACTCATAAATATCCTATATATTTTTAGAATTCAGAATTCATTAATCTTCAAAAAGAATTACGGCTTGTCTGGCCTTCTGGGTCTTTTCTGTCGTCAAAATCTATGTTTCAATGAATAATAATAAATAGTGGACAATTTTGCTCTAAATAATATGACGGCCACAAGATTTTCAATTTAGCAGACTCCATGGAACAAATATCGGCCTTTGTACATTCAGCCAAACGTTCTTGTTTAACAAAGGAGGCATTATTGGAGCTCAATGATCCCATTTCCCTCAGTTAAAAATGCACTGCCTAAATATAAAGCAGCAGATGGTTTACCAGCAGAATATTATCAAGGTTTCTCACCCCAACTGATTTAGATTATGTGTTTGCTACACAGTGCTTTCTTTAATGGCACTAAACCAGTTCTGAACAGTCAGAAGCCAAGATAATCATTTTATGGTCTGCAGCCGCTTATAAATGGCAACTCACATCAACAGATTCTTTCTTTTCACCTCTAATCGACTTTAGCACATCAACTGGTACTTAATGGTTGCCACACATTCAGCAGTTTATGTAAAGTAAATGAGGCAAAATGGACATCTGATTTCTGCAACAGAGTTGTTGAACCAATTTAATACCAACTTTATAAACTTTTGCCAAGAACTATATAAAAAAGAGCCTCTCTTTATGTACTGCCTATACCACTACACCAACCTTATTATATTGATATTACTTTTTGGATCTCATATATCCAGGAATTCTTTCATTCTATCCTACGCTAGTTACTTTGTTTTCCTATTTGTTTATGCACCTACTTTGGCAATGCCCTTGTTATTAAACTGCTTGGTACATAACATAATTGCATACTGGAAAACATTTCTTATTCTTTATTGTGTTATTCCTACTGTACTTTGTTGAAATTATTAATAAAAAACATGATATTTAAAAAAAGAGCCCCTCTACACCTATTTCAATTTTAGAATAAATATGCTTATTAGATTGGATTACTATCTTTCTAGCTAGTTACATATCTCTTAACTCACAAACTCCCTTTAAAGTTCCCATTTCAGATCAAATAGATAGTATTGGATAAGGTGCTTTCACAAATAGGCTAGGTAAAGATACTTCAAGTCTCTTCATCTATATTATCTTTCAATGACATTTTTATATGTATAGTACCTATAAAGGGCTCCTGTTCGTGCACAAATTCTGCTAGAAGTAAGCTCTTTGCACACATCGGGTAGCGTTCATATTACAAGTTGAATGTAAAATGTTTTCATCACGCGTTAACCAGAAGCACGCAAAAAGCCGAAGTTAGCATATTGTGCACATGTTAACATAATCCCCCATAAAAGTTAATGGAGCAAAAAGTGTAAAAAAACCTAACACCCTACTCGTGCGTAAACCCAATCACATATTCTCAAGTGTGCTAACCCGACATGAAAATACAAATATTTAACATTCCAAAGATCTTCACATAGCAGAATATGTTCTATTTATTCATAAATACACATTTCTACATATATATGATGATATTTCGGTACAATATAGATCTATACCTATGTATATATGATTATATATAGGTATAGATATATACAGATATATATAGGAATATCTATTTATAAATACTTAGAACATATTCTGCTATGTGCAGAACATTGGGATGTGAAATATATACAAAACACTTTATTAAATATGAACATTGCATAAATATGATTTTTCACGCTGTCATCTACTTAACTGCAAAGGGTTCCAATACACTTATATATATACTGTATGTCCATTGTCTATATGTGTGTACATATGTATTTATGTGTTTATATGTGTATATATGTCTGTAAATACATATATACACATATAAATATATAAATACATATGTGCACACATAAACATAAATTTATACATCAATATACATCTTTAGACATGTATATGTATGTATCTCTATGTTAAAGCCATTTTTCTGATTATTTTTTCTAACACCTGAGACCTCATATCTTTGAGCCCTTATAACCTTTTTTGTGCAATTTGTTTTAAAATAATAATTATTAGATAGTGTTATTATGAGTATAACTGTACTATTTAACGTATTTTGTTATGTGTTTTGTGATACTTTTTTGTTTTGCAAAACAGCTAACCAGAGCTCTGAGGACGCGGTAATCATTCTCGTTCCCGTTTACTTTGACCTTGTAATACGAGCACTAATCTCGACGAGCACAAACACCCGCGATAAACTCCTTTTTTCTCACTTAACTATTACTGCACCACTCGTAATCTGGCCCAAAGTAGTGAATTGCAAAATACTTACATTCAAAATAAACATTTTAAAAGCATTTATGGAACCATGTACTAAGCAGTCAATTAATCTGACATTGTAGACGCAGATAAAGTCACTGTTACACGCCACAAATGAAATGATGTCCGCTGTCACTATGTACTGAAAAAACACTCTGAAATAGTCACATCTAGCCCACCGCAAGCAGTGGCGGATGATTGATAAATCTGACATCTCACTCGCTGCGTCTAAAGTACTTAAATGTCTGTAGATTTGTATGGCAAATTATTAACACATGACCTGCAAGGTGTCACAAACGTCATAGTAGTCGTGGGAATAGAATTTAGCAACTTTAAAAATGCAACATTTCTAAAAAACTTTATTATTGGTCAAAATTTTTTGATCAGTTCATTCTCTGCGTTTTATTTATAAAATTCAAATTACAAATTCGATATGGCTAAATCTGGATCGGATTCCCAGACTTTAAAATCCAAGAATCCACACTTTTCTCATCAAGAAAAAGTAGTTTTGATTGATATGATTATTTAACCATATGATTATTTATTTGTATGTAAGACAGACCAATTTTGTAAGAAGAAAGATGATCTGACAAAGAATAAGCGATGCAGTTAGTGCCCAGGGTCCTGGAAAAAAAGATGTGGAACAGATCAAGAAACGTTATAATGACATCAAACCTTTTGCAAAAGCTAAATTGGCCAAAGAAAAAAATTCTGCACGTACTACCGGAGGTGGAAGAGCATATGTGGCTGACTTTAACGACTATGAACAGAAGCTTGTCCAGCGTCTAGGGCCTGAGACCATTACCGGCATAAGGGATGACTATGACAGCAATTTGAGAGGTAAATGTATAACTTAAAAATTGACGCAAAATATCCAATATTATTGTTGATAAATTACATTATTTTTCTTCCAAAAAATCAAAATTGCGGCCTACGTATCCTACGTCGCACATAGGCCTTATTTGCTTTTATTCATATAATAAATGACGCAATATTAATAATTTTGCATAGTTATTGATTTATTAAATATATATAAATTAAATAGAATTTTAATTTCACTTTGATTCTATAATAAGCTCTTTAATTATCTCTTGTATGAAAGTACAATACCTTACGCCAATATCTTAAATACGTTTTAACTACCGTATGTTCCGGCGTATAAGACGACTTTTTAACTCTTGAAATCTTCTCAAAAGTTGAGGGTCGTCTTATACGCCGGGTGTCGTTTTAGAAACGGAGGCGGGCACTGGTGCTGTCAGGTCCTATCTACCTTTTATTTTTGTTACTGGCCCTTTATTTGTGGTTGTCCCGTTGCCTTATTTAAGTTCCCTGTTACCAGCATTCCTCACTGGATTAATTTTCCTCCTGCACTTGCTCCTCCTGCTGCAGCTGTCTTGCAGACTGAAGCGCTTGTCAGCACTTTGCTCCGTCTTCTCAGTGAGACGCCTTCTCTACCTGGCTACGTCATCAGCTGTGGCCGAACACGCTGCTCCTGTTACCGCTCTCAGGAAATTCTCCTCTACAGACGCGGCTGTCTCACGGACCTTGCAACTAATTCTGAATGTATGAATCAACATACGGTGAGCAGGTTGCTATTCATATATATTGCGCATATTTAAGAGCTGGTTATTGTATTACCTTGGGCTTACCGAACATAGCAGTCTAGTTACAACATCTGAAGTATACATTTCATATTACGATACTAGTCAATGTCCCTTCCCTCATGATCCGGTTAATGATATCTATGCCTTGACATTAGGAGGTACTATCCTTACTACTCTGTCACAAACCATTACTTAATCCTGTAAATAAAAATCCTTTTCTGAAAGATAAGAACTAGATAAGGTGTTTCTTGATAGTTGCAATTATTTGGTGTGCTTGCTGCATTCATTGAGGGGGTAAGGGGGTAGTCTAGGGGGTAGTCTTATACGGCGAGTATAGCACAAACCCTATATTTTTAACAGGAAAAGTAGGGGGTCGTCTTATACGCCCAGTCGTCCTATACGCCGGAAAATACGGTATATTATCTACTGTATTGTTCCTGAATCCTGCATACAAGAGTGTATTTGAAAGCTAAACTAGGAAGGCTCATATTATAATTTAAAAGACCTTGAAGGACACATGTTATCAATTTTTTTTATTTGCGTTGCAATATAGGGGAGACCTATTTAATGTGAGCCCTATAGATAACATTTTGTTCACGCCGTGCCTTTTCTCAGACATTGCACTAATTAGCTGAAATGAAACTCAATAGATAATAATTAAAATTACATGTGACCATGTTGCTTTCAGAAGATGTTTATATACAAGGTAATCACAGAGTTAAAAAGTATATTAAATTTAGAGCCAACACTACATTTATTGCTTTTTAAAAAGATAGATAATTACTCTACTACTCATTCCACAGTTTTGCATAACAAACACCTAGTTAACGAGTTTTGCGTTCTGGTTTTAACGCTGAAAAAATGGCCATTTCAGCATAAAAACCGGAAAGCATCCATTACGAGTCTTGTCGGTATATCTATACCGCAAGCATTTTAGCTTGTAACGCAACATCAATCCCGTACTCCCGTTTTGCATGGGATTTCCATAGCGCTGCCATTACAAGTTGTGCGATGATGCTAAAATGCTTGTGTTACAACCTATACCAACATAATCCGTTCCGCAATCTGAGATCAGTAGTTATGAGTTTTGCACAACAAAACTGTTACACAAAACTCATAACTAAACTGTTACAAAGTACACTAACACACATAAACGGCCTATTAACCCCTATTCCGCCACCCTCCCGCATCGCAAACACTATTAAACTTATTAACCCCTAATATGCCGCTCCAGACATCGGCGCATTAATAAAATTTGTTAACCCCTATTCTGCCACTTCCTGACATCGCCACACTAAATAAAGTTATTAACCCCTAAACCTCTGGCCTCCCACATCACCACCACTAAATAAACCTATTAACCCCTAAACCGCCAGCCCCCCACATCGCAAACAACTAAATTAAACTATTAATCCCTAAACCTTACAACCCCCAACTTTAAATTAAAATTACAAGATCCCTAATAAATAAACACTTACCTGGGAAATTAAAAAAACCTAAGTTTAAACTATATATTAAACTAAAATTACTATTAAACTAAAATTAAAATAACTACAAATTAAATAAACTAAATTAAACATTAAAAAAAACTAAAACTACTAAAAAAAAATTAAACCTACAGTTGCAAAAAATTAAAAAAATACTAAATTACAATAAAACCCCCCACTAAATTACAAAAAATAACAAACACTAAATTACGAAAAATAACAGACAAAATTATCCAAAATAAAAACAATTACACCTAATCTAATAGCCCTATAAAAATAAAAAAGCCCCCCTCCCAAATAAAAAAAACCCTGGCCTACAATAAACTACCAATAGCTTGTAAAAGGGCCTTTTGTGTTTATTTTAGGGTGTTAGGTTTAAATGTAACTTTTCTTCCCCATATACATCAATGGGGTTGCGTTACGGCGTTCGCCATTCTGCGCTTTAGGTGTTAGTTTTTTTACTAACACTTTCTCCCCATTGATGTCTATGGGGAAAGCGTGCATGAGTACTTATTCTCAGCACTTGGATTTTGTGCGGTATGGAGCTCATTGCAGCCATATCGCAAGCACAAGGTGGCTTTTTAAAAACTTGTAATGGCAGCGCTATGGAGGGTGACGTTTCGCACCGTCTATAGCGCAAAACTTGTAATCTAGGTGCAAAACTTTTATATTAATATACTTTTCACCTCTAAGATTAAATTACATCTAAGCATATTCTGACAGCCCCTGATCACATGACTTTTTATTTATTATCAATTGTCTTTCATTTTAGCCAAATTTTTGCAGTATCTACCACAAGCCACTGGCGTGATCACAATGTTATCTATATGGCTTACATAAAGTAGCTCTCCCCTGTTGTAAAAAGCAATTAAAAATTCATGTAATAAGAGGTAACCTTCAAGGTCTTCCAATTTTTACTCTTAGCCTTCCTATTTTTAGCATTCACCTAAGAATACAAAGAGAAGAAACAATCAAATTTGGAAAAAAAAGTAAATTGGGCAATTTAATTTTTTTTTTATTTATTTTAAACTTGAAAGTGATTTTTTTCTTAAAAGGACACTGGACCCAATTTTTTTCCATTAGAGCATGCAATTTTAATTAACTTTCTAATTTACTCCTATTATCAATATTTCTTTGTTCTCTTGATATTTTCATTTGAAAATCATGAATGTGAATCTTATCAGCCAGCCCATTTTAGGTTCAACACCATGGATAGTGCTTGCTTATTGGAGGCTGACATTTAGCCACTAATAAGCAAGCATAACCCAAGTTCTCAAACAAAACCGGTACGGCTACTATGCTTCACTTTCCTGATTTTTAAATAAATATTGCAAGAGAATGAAGAAAAAATGATAACATTAGTAAATTAGACAGTTTCTTAAAATTGCATGCTCTCTCTGTATCATTAAAGAAAAAAATTGTGTTAAGTGTCCCTTTAACTGTCAATTTCATATAAAAATGTTGGTTATGCAAAACTGTGAAATGGTACATATCAGTATTATCTTTCTTTTTTATCTTAATAAATTATGTTGTTGACAGTAACTTTTTCAGTGGATTACTAACAATATTTTTTTAATATTATTTTTAAAGGTGCAGCTCCACCACAACCACAGCCCATGAGGAATACCGATGAAACACCCACAACCATTGGATCATGATCATCATCAGCTGTTTCTAGACCATCAACAAGTACAGCTCATGGTCAATTTATAAGGTCTACATCAACTGTCACATACAGTTCATCCTCTGCAGATACACTCCTGGATATAAGGACCCGCACTCCAGATACAGGTGTTGGAAGAGAAACTGGTAAGTCAACATTATTTATGCAAAATCAAATATTATTTATGTAGCATTAGTCTATGTATTGATATTAAAAAATATCTTCTTTGTTTAATAAACCAAAAATGTACATACTTTTTATTGTTCTTTACTTTTTTAAACATACATTGAAGTGATAGTAAACATAATTGTTTTCAATAGTGATTCAAATAGAGTATTCTATTAAATTGAAATTTCAAAATTTGTAAACATGTTAAATTATCCATTATTAAACTTTTATATGTATTTGTAAATTATTGCATCTAATCAAATTAGACAGCCAATATTTGGTTCATCACAATTTACAACACTTCCTTGATTGTTTGTGCATTTAGACAAAAATGATCAGGAAATAAACATTTTTTAACCAAAAAGGTTAACTCATGTAAACTTACATTATTCCTTTTTAAAAATTTATATAAATATAATTTTCAAAATTGATGGTTGTATACAATTTGAAATTTTTTTACACTTGAACTCTCTATTTGAAACATAAAATCAAAATGTTTACTTTGGTGGTCCTGGAAGATTGAAATATAATTTGCAAACATTTGCTATGTCTTGCATTTGTCAAACACAAAAAAAAATCATTATTCTGAATTTTGTTTCATGATATTTGTAAATTACTTCTAAGCTCAGACCAATGATAGCATTGACAGTAATTTGATTCAAATTATTTATCCTTTAAAAATCGGATGACAAATGTAGGACATATAATTAAGTCATCATTGGGCTGAGCTTGGCATAAATTTCAGAGTCAATTCAAACTTTATTCATTTTTTAATTAACTTTCAAAGCATTGTAGCGAATTTTAATATTTTTAATTTATTTAAATTAAAAAATGTCTAATAAAATATTATTTTTCATTTTTTTTCGCACATTTGGGATGGTTGTTTGACAGCTTGACCGGCCATTCACCATTATTTGATGGTTTGTATTACTGATATTTTTTGGATTCATATTTTGCTCTATTCTCAAATTTATTTATTTTTAACTCACTCAATTTTTAGTTCTAATTTGTTATATCACTGTTTTAATGTATCTCTTGCACTTTCATCTATTCAACATCTTTAAATGTATTTCCCAAATTCATTTATTTAATTTTTAATCTTTTGCTATAGAAAATGAAAACTCTTCTCGGGAGATAACCATTAATCTTGTACCAATACGAGAGGAAAATCCAAATGCTCCAGAGAATACAGGCCGTCAGGATGGCAGTGAGACTCCTGATTTAATGGACGAATTTGGAGATGCCCAAGAATTTAAAATCCGTACACCCGAGAATCAGGTTGACCAAGTGGAAGAACCGGCACTACAACCACCAGAAACAGGAGATCAGAGTAATGCTAATCGACATGATGGTGGACTATTGGGCGATGTGGGCATAAATGAAATGCTTTCACTTGCCAGACTATATAGAAAGGACCACAGGGAGATGTAACATTTGCTAACAAGTAATATAGACGATTGGGCAGCCATATCTGAAAAAAATATTGAAATTGAAAAGGAGAAAGTGGAAATTGAAAGGCAGAAATTAGATCTTCAAAGAGAGATGTTTCAGTGGCAGAGGCAGATGGACGAAGAAAAAAACCCAGCAAATAAGAGCAATAAGTCTAACTGAAAGGATACTTGTATCAATTATAAGAGACAGAGAGGGTCCAACAGATCCCAAAAGACCCAGGCTACAATAAACAATTTAAAGTTGGATTTTTTTTTCTCCACAAAAATCAACAGTTATAATTTATATTTTGTCATCCAGGTTCATGTTTATATATATTTAAGTTTTTATGTTATTTAGTTTTTTTTGTTTTAGTTTTTTCTAAAGAATCTTTTTTTGTGAATTTATTAGCAAATAAATAAAAAAATGTTTCAATAACCATCTTTTATTCAAGAAAAAAGTAAACAAAATATTTTGAAAATGATTATTTTTGGTAATAGAAATAAAAAATGAGTCCCTTTTTTTTAAAATCTTCTGAAGATTAGAGAACAATGATTGTTAAATTTGGAAAACACAGTAGAAAATCAAATAACATATCTTCTGTAAAGTAAGTATACTTGCTCCAATAACATCCCCAAATATGCCCTAATTTTAGCCAGTTTGGTTTTAAAATTATCTTCAAGACAACTTTGAGTGCTTTTATCTGTAGTTTCAGTAGTTGATATTGACGATACATCTGTAGAATAAAAATAATTATATTAATACAGTATAAGATGATTATTTATCAAAAAATCATTATTGAACATAATAATCAATATAAAGAATATACCTCCTGCCGTTGTATTCTCTATATCAATCAATATATTGGCTTCAACACTTTTGTCCACTCATTTAAATGTTTCATGAGACCCAATTGCTAGAAAAATTGAATATTTGATTAAACTATAAAAACAATTATAACTCCAAATATATTATTTTATAACAAATGAGTATAAAACCTACCTTTATCTACCATTATTTTTGTTGAAAGTTCCATTGTTGGCTGAATATTATCTGAACTCATCACTTCATCTAATTGGACCCTTGTAGTCTGAAAATCATCAATTTCAGCCATATATTTTTGTTCTTCCATGGTGATATCTATGGTATATTAATAAACAATCGAAACATAAACATATATAAAAGAAAAAAATATAAAAACAAACATTAAATGTTATCTAACCTATACCTGTCTGTGTGTTTACAGTCATTTGTTGTAATCCCTTAATTGGATTGGGAGACATCTCTATGTCCAAAAGTGTTAGTGGCATGGGTGAAGATAAAGCTTCACTTCGGGGGGCCAACATTGATCACTTCGGGGGGCCAACATTGATCTAAGGTAACGTGGTGGCTGTTTACCCTTTATTCGCTTCCTTCGCATATCTAGAAACATGTAAATAAATGAAACATTAAAACATTAAAAAAACATTAACATAAAAAAAAATCAAATTTTAATCTACTAACATTGTTCTGCATGTTTTTTTTCTAAAAACTAACGGCTAGATTACGAGTCTTGCATTATGAGTAAAAAAGCAGCATTAAGCCTCATAACGCTGCTTTTTTACTACCGCTGGTATTACGAGTCTTGCAGATTTAGGGGCACCGCACACTTTTTTGGTCTTACTGCAAATCCACTCACGCAAATTGCGTATAGTCTTTTTTTCTATGGGAATTCCATAGCACCGGTATTACGAGCTTGTCCTGGGAGGCCAAAAAGTGAGCGGTACACCCTAACCCGTCAAGATTCGTACCACATTCTAAAGTCAGTAGTTATGAGTTTTACACTACAAAGCTGTAGCATAAAACTCATAACTAAAGTGCTAAAAAGTACACTAACACCCATAAACTACCTATTAACCCCTAAACCAAGGCCCTCCCGCATAGCAAACACTAAAATAAAATTATTAACCCCTAATCTGCTGCTCCCGACATCGCCGCCACTAGATTAAACATATTAACCCCTAAACTGCCGACCTCCCACATCGTAAGCACTAGTTAAATATTATTAACCCCTAATCTGCTGTCCCTAACATCGCCGCCACCTACCTACATTTATTGACCCCTAATCTGCCGTCCCTAATGTTGCGCCACTATACTAAATTTATTAACCCCTAAATCTAAGTCTAACCCTAACACCCCCTAACTTAAATATAATTAAAATAAATCTAAATAAAACTTAATATTAATAACTAAATAATTCCCATTTAAAAAATAAATACTTACCTCTAAAATAAACCATAAGCTAGCTACAATATAACTAATAGTTACATTGTAGCTAGCTTAGGGTTTATTTCTATTTTACAGGCAAGTTTGTATTTATTTTAACTAGGTAGAATAGTTACTAAATAGTTATTCACTATTTAATAACTACCTAGCTAAAATAAATACAAATTTACCTGTAAAATAAAACCTAACATAAGTTACACTAAGACCTAACACTACACTACAATTAAATAAATTACCTAAATTAAATACAATTAAATAAATTAAATACAATTAGCTAAATTACAAAAACAAACACTAAATTACAGAAAATAAAAAACAAATTACAAGATATTTAAACTAATTACACCTAATCTAATAGCCCTATCAAAATAAAAAAGCCCCCCCAAAATAAACCCCCCTTCAAAAAAAAAAAAAAAAAACCTAGCCTAAACTAAACTACCCATAGCCCTTAAAGGGCCTTTTGCAGGGCATTGCCCCAAAGAAATCAGCTCTTTTACCTGAAAAAAATATACAAACAACCCCCCAAAAGTAAAACCCACCACCCACACAACCAACCCCCCAAATAAAACCCTAACTAAATAAAACTAAGCTCCCCATTGCCCTGAAAAGGACATTTGTATGGACATTGCCCTTAAAAGGGCATTTAGCTCTATTGCAGCCCAAACCCCAATCTAAAAATAAAACCCACCCAATACACCCTTAAAAAATCCTAACACTAACCCCCGAAGATCCACTTACAGTTTTGAAGAGTCAACATCCATCCTCAACGAAGCCGGGAGAAGTCTTCATCCAAGCAGCAAGATGTCCTCAACGAAGCCGGCAGAAGTGGTCCTCCAGACGGGCAGAAGTCTTCACCCAGACGGCATCTTCTATCTTCATCCATCCGGGGTGGAGAGGGTTCATCTTCAAGACATCCAACGCGGAGCATCCTCTTCTTCCGACGACTACCCGACGAATGAAGGTTCCTTTAAGTGATGTCATCCAAGATGGCGTCCGTTAGAGTCTGATTGGCTGATAGAATTCTATCAGCCAATCGGAATTAAGGTTGAAAAAATCGGATTGGCTGATGCTTCTGGAACTCGGCTTTTCGAAAAATAAATCTGTGAGGGTTTAAAGGTTGTTTAACTCTGCGCGAGTATAGGCTCTTACTTTCTAAGCCTGCTGGTGGACAGACAGTGCCCTTAGATCAACGCGTTTCACCTTTGAGAAGGTTTTTTCAAGATCCTCACGGATTTATTTTTCGAAAAGCAGAGTTCCAGAAGCCACAGTGTTGCACGTGAATAAGACAACACACGTGACAGGAAGACTCCACAGACCGGCAACACCGTATCCTGCAATAGCAGTGGAACAACACACGGAGACAGAGGTGTGTTAAATAAGACCACCGAAGAAGACGGGTAAGACACGGAGGTATATATGAGGATTACAACAAGTGTCTTAACACTATAAGACCGAGATAGTCGCATATTGAAAAGGTATTACATGACCTCTTGGTATTAAGTTCACATTTCCCTTTTACCCGCAAAGTGGGAGTTCTGACTGCCCAATATTGTCAGAACTGTCGTAAGGGATATACTTACCATTTCTTAGTCTGATCTTTCAAGTTTCAGCGCACGGACATATTGTATATTACGAACCACCTTATTTCCTACTGTAACGTTTGTTGCTACTTGTTTTAATGATTACCTACTAACGACTATGACTTTGATTTATAGCAGTAGTTATTTTATAAACTTTTAGTCATTTCGTGGCATGAATAGTTTGTAGCTATTTTTACTCTGAATTTAGCAGTGTGTAGCGAATTTAAGATAACAATTATATAGTGATTTTAAGATAACCATTATTTAGTATTTTGTGACCGGTCACTTACATTTATTTTATATAGTAACCAGTATATGGCATTTTATTAACCCATTGAATACTTGCTTATTTATCGACTTAATTAAACATATTGACTTTTATTGTGTTTGTGGTGTTCTTTAAGCTATTTTAGCGCTGACCATACCCTCCTTTCTTTATTGCTATATTTTCTACAGTTTGTGGGGAAAACTGTTAACTGGTATAGCCTAGTCACCACTGGGGTAGTGCTGTGGGACTCTTCTTTATTTGTCTGATTAAACAAACAGATTGGGGAAACAGGTAAAGTGGCCCACTAAACCACACGGACATTCTGTGCACTCACAAGGCCACGACTAATAGTTAAAACATCAGTAGGCCCAAGCACAGCATATAGCAACATACAGAAAGAAGCAATCAGTCTAACGGGTAGAGAAGTAAACAATACAGAACAGAAGCTAACCCACGGTTCAAAGAGTTTGTTGCGCACTTGTTCCCACTACTCCTTTATAACAGGACAAGCCACTCTGCGCCATCAGATAGAGATCGCATATATGAGAATGGCATCTAGAAGGCCTAACAAATCTGATAAAACACCAAAGGGTGCAGCTCAAATAGGAGGAAAATTGAATTCCTTCTTCAAATCCATTGAGGCTCAGACCAGTGGGGTTGCAGAGACATTATTACAGACACCTCCAGCCTTATAGCTCAATCTGAGACGCCAATGGCAGATTATGATTCCCCGATCACAAGAGCCGATCTACAAGCACTGTTCACTAAAGCAGACCTTACATCATTTATGACTCAGGTTAGCAAAGTCATCAAGGATGGTTTGGCTGAAGTTAAAAGAGATGTCAGCGAGCTTGGACACAGAGTTCTAGAATTGGAAGAACAACTAGAAGAAACCCATAAGTCCTCAGATACTGCAGCAATGGCGTTGCAACATCAATATACTGCCATAGATCAATTACAATGTCAGATTGAAGATCTTGACAATAGGGGCCGCTGCCCAAATCGTGGAATACCTGAAAAAATACTACCACAACAATTTTCCTCATATCTTCAGAACCTGTTCAAATACCTACTTGATGCTGAAAAAGAACCTATCAGTTTGGATAGAGTCCACAGGGCACTCAGCCCGAAACCTGCCGACACAGCACCTTTAATGGATGTCATTCTTTGCTGCAACAGGTTAACAGATAAGGAAAGATTACTACAAGCTGCCAGAAGGAAGTCACCTATATACTCTGGAGAAGATGCACTCCAGATTTACGCAGATCTAAGCCCAATTACATTGGCAAAGCGGAGCAAGATACTTTACTCTACACCTACAAGATCTGGGAATACACTATAGATGGGGATTCCCATTCGCTCTAAAAGTCGTTAAGGAAGACAAAACCTTAGTTTATAAAGGCCCTGATTACTTGGATCATTTCTGTAAGTTACTAAACATCTCTTAACCATCCCTGCCTAAGCTCACGGACAGTACCAATGAAACACGCCAGCAGAAAAAACCCGTCCCTAAACCACAAAGAGCAGAATGGACAACCATGGTGAAAAAGAGGAAAAATGCATCTAGTGCACCACCCACTTCACCTTCAATGTCTCCAGACCTGACTTGAGATCATCTTATATACGGGATGGTATGATTGAAGGAAGAAGCCAGTGACTGAGTGTTTAGTTCTGACTTTCTTTCACTCGCCCTCTGGCTAAGTGACATTACCTGTTCTGGCTGGATCATCTTGAATGTTAATAGATAATATAGCAAGAACCCATTTTGAGTTGACTCGCATTGGCATCTGCCTTCATTCCCCCCTTCACACCCCTCTCTTCTTATTACTGGGAAGATATTTTTTCTATAAGATGTTATTATCTAAAGAAGTCCTAGAATTGGTTATAGGATGATACTTATTGTTTGGTAGTTTTTATTATTGTTGGTTAAGACATTTTCTGGTTGAAAGTCACTCAACTTTTGCTCATTTTAGGTTAGGAAAGCAGGAACATTGCTGTATACTCTTCTCTATCTCTCATCTACTCATTGCAGCGCTACTGGCAAGTCTGCAGGCTGGGGGGCCCACTAGATCATCTCAGAACCTCAGCAATCAGGTAAGACTAACTCATCATACATGACTTGACCTCCCTAGATACAACCATGTCTACTCCTAAAGTACAAATAATCTCCCAAAACGCAAAAGGGCTCAACTTCCCCACCAAACGCTCCGTAACTTTATGAAACTTTGCCAAATACACAAACTCAATAATACTTATTCAAGAAACACACTTTATAGCAAACACAGAGCAGAGACTCTCCTCTAGGGATTTCCCCACGGGATACCACAACGCTTTTTGCTCTAAAAAGAGAGGGGTGAGCATACTCTTTCATAAACACCTGCATTTCCAATTACTAAGTAAAATCTCAGATGCAGAAGGTAGAATATTAATCCTAATGGGCCTCCTCTTTAACAGGCCAATTACATTGGTCAATGTGTACACACCTCATAGTAACAGACACAGGTTCTTCCAGCGCTTACATTCCCTAGTAACAGAACACAGGAAGGGGGCTCTGATTATGGGTGGAGACCTAAATATTACGTTAGATCCAGCTTTAGACACATCCACAGGCTCATTACATACACGAACTAGAGCAACGAATATAGTGTTTTCTTGCTTAGATCAATTAGGCTTAGTAGACGCGTGGAGGGTTCAACACCCGCTGCAACATAACTACACATTTTACTCTCACCCTGGGTTGACATATACCCGTATTGATTATGTTTTCATTGATAGAAACCATTTATCATTACTAAAAGATTCGGACATACACTCTACAGCTTGGTCAGACCACTCGGTTACTAGTATACTCTTGAATCGGCCAGGCATACCAATAATTCTGTATGTGTGGAGATTGGACAACTCTTTACTCTATAACCCATTAATCCAAGAAGTATTACATAAATATTTAACAGAATACTTCCAAATTAGCAACTCAACGGAAACACATGGTAGTATCATATGGGAAGCACACAAGGCCATAATTAGGGGAGAATGTATCAAACATAAGGCATTCATAAAAAAAACTATAACACACATTGTAGTGCTAACAACCTAATTAAGTCAATTGGAATTAAGACATAAAAATTCACCCAATAACAACACTCTTCAAACACATATAACTAAGCTTAGGAAGGAAATAAATTTGATTCTGATGAAAGAAGTGCAAAGAAAGACCCTAACCCTCAGAAAGACCTTTTCCTTTGAGGTAAATAGAGCTGGCCCATGGCTCGTAAGATTACTTAGATCCCAAAACCAAAAATTCCAAATTAACAAATTGATTACACCAGAAAACCAAGTCTTACATGACAGCAAGGAAATAGCCAATCATTTTGGCAAATACTACTCTGAGTTATACAATCTAAACTTTAATAACAACCTAGTTGAAATTGCGGATATGAAAAAATACATTAGAGAAGCTGAAATGCCCAAAATCCAGACCCAAATGAGGGAGGATATGGAATCTCCTGTCTCTGTACAGGAAATCCTATCAGCCCTTTCAGACTTACCCTCAGGGAAAAGTCTGGGACCAGATGGTTTTACTAATGCATATTATAAAAAGTTTAAAGTCCTTCTAGCACCGCACCTTAAAAAATTATACGACACTTTGGATGAGGGGGACTCATTCTCATTAGAAATGCAGCTGGCGTATGTCTCAGTTATTTTAAAACCAAACAAAACCCCCACTGATCAAAAAAATTATAGACCTAAATCATTGCTAAATACAGATCTAAAAATTCTAGGAAAAATCATAGCCAAACGTTTGAATAAGGTTCTTCAGGAAATAATCCACACAGACCAAGTAGGTTTTGTACCCCATAGAGAAGCCAGGGACAAAACCATTAGAGCTTTAACTCTAATAGCATACCCTAAAAATAATAAAATTCCAGCGGTCTTCCTGGAAACCGATGCCGAGAATGCATTTGATTGCCTAAATTGGCAATTCCTAAGGAAGAGATAGGGCTGGGGCCTAATATGCTCCAAAGGATTTTTGATCTGTATTCGAAACCCACAGCAAAAGTTAAGGCAAATGGTATGCTTTCTAGCTCCTTTAACGTCAACAACGGTACAAGACAAGGTTGCCCCTTGTCTCCCTTGCTATTCATTCTTACAATGGAAGTTCTCGCAGCACATGTACGGAAAAAACAATTGACAAAAGGAATAGAAATCGTCCCACACAATTTTAAGATAGCTTTATATCCGGATGATGTCCTTTTTACGATCAGCGATTTAACCCAATCGATCAAAGAAGTATTGGCTGAGCTGAACACATTTGGTAAATACTCTAACTTTCTAGTAAACCCCACTAAATCGGAAATCTTAAACATATCCTTACCTGCACATACATTCCGCTCACTTTCAACTATATTCCCACTAAACACTAAGAGGAAAATATTAAAGTACTTAGGGATCCACCTTTCCCCAGATCCTAAAATATTATTTAATATTAATTATAGCTCGCTTTTGCAAAAGACACAACACGATTTAAACACATGGGCAAACAAACCCATCTCTTGGTGGGGACGCACACAATGTATCCAAATGACCACTCTACCAAGAATACTCTATATCCTACAAGCTTTACCTATACCATTAGGTAGTGGTACCCCGTTCAACTACAAAAACACATAAATTCATTCACCTGGGGTAAAAGCAAACCCAGAATAAACAGGGATACTATGTATAGATTGACAGCTAACAGAGGACTGGGTCTTCCTAGTATATCTATTTAGAAGCCATTACACTACAGAGGCTATTAGACTGGCACAGTTAAAAAGAAAATAAAGCATGGATAGCAATCGACTCTCACATTTTAAAAGACCCTTCGGTTGGGGCGCTATGATGGGCCCCTAAAAACCTCCGACCCCCACAGTGTCAAAAATTAGAGATACACAACCATATCTTCGAATCATGGGACATGATAATAGCAAAGAAAATATACATTTCAGGAGAGAGATCCCCATTTTTCCCCATACCTACCAATGCAGAACTTACGGGTGGGCTAAATAAGAATTACCAAAGACTGGCTGAATGGAGTTACACTATGCCTCTAGTTAACTTCACAAAGATGGTAAATTGTTAGACAGAGATAAAATTAGAAGTGTCGCGAACGGTAATTATTCCTCCTGGCTCAAACATATCCAGCTCTCTCACTTTGTTTACACATCCCCCCATAAAATGGATTTCCTTAGGAGCCTAACCCCATTTGAAAAAGCCTGTACCACAAATTTGCCGGTAGTGATGTTGCGAACAGTTCGCCGGAGAACAGTTCCCGGCGAACATAGCTTGTTCGCTTTCGCCGCTGCAGGCGAACATATGCGATGTTCGATCCGCCCCCTATTAGTCATCATTGATGAAACTTTGACCCTGTGTCTCACAGTCTGATGACACATTTCAGCCAATCAGCAGCAGACACTTCCTCCCAGACCCTCCCAGCTACTGGGCAGCAGCCATTTTAGAGTCATAATGATCCTGCTGTCTTAGTGAGAGGAGGTTTAGTGCTGCTGCTGTTGATATTATAGGGAAATATATAGCTAGGCTAGTGTATTTAGTGTCCACTACAGTCCTGAAGGACTCATCCAGTCTCTGCTGTAAGGACAGCACCCCAAAAAGCCCTTTTTAGGGCTAGAACTTCAGCCCTTTGCCTGCCTGTCAGTCTGTGGCTCACAGCATATACTGTGATTAATTCTTCTGTGCCACCACTTATATCTGCTTAATATTAGTGTAAATTTAAAAAAAAAAACCTTTTACCTCATTTTGCTAGTGTAATCTAATTTCATTTTCCATCAGGCCTGTGTGTCAGGTACACAGCATATATTGTGCCTAATTGCTCTGTTTTCCACCACTTATATCTGGTGTAACATTAGTGTAAATTAAAAAAAAAAAAAACTTTTACATAATTTTGCTAGTGTAATCTAATTTAATTTTCCATCAGGCCTGTGTGTCAGGCCCACAGCATATACTGTGATTAATAGCTCTGTTTTCCATCACTTATATCTGGTGTAACATCAGTGTACATTTTTTTTATTTTTTTTTTACATCAGTCTGCTATTGTTATTTAATTTTAGTTGCCAGGCCAGCGTGCCACTAGTGCCAGCCTGTGTGTCAGGCTCCCAGCATATACAGTGCCTACTTCCATCCTGAGTGCCACCACTCCTATCTGGTGTAACATTAGTTTAATTTTTAAAAAAAAAAAAACTTTTACATCAGTCTGCTAGTGTTATTTAATCGCAGTTGCCTGCCTGCCAGCGTGTGTGCCAGGCCCACTTCCAACTAGTGCCACCAATCATATTTGTTATAACAGTAGTGTAAATATTTTAAATAAAAACTTTTTTGACTGTGAAACATCAGTCTTTTAGTGTAATCTAATTGTAGTTGCCTGCCTGCCAGCGTGTGTGCCAGGCCCACTTGCCAAGTTAGTGGCACCACTCATATTTGTTGTAACAGTACTTTAAATATTTAAAATAAAAACATTTTTGACTGTGAAACATCAGTCTGCTAGTGCAGTTGAATTGCAGTTGCCTGCCTGCCAGCGTGTGTGCAAGGCCCACTTGCCAACTAGTGCCACCACTCATATTTGTTATAACAGTAGTGTAAATATTTAATAAAAAAACTTTTTAGACTGTGAAACATCAGTCTGCTATTGTAATCTAATTGAAGTTGCCTGCCTGCCACTGCCAGCGTGTGTGCCAGGCCCACTTGCCAAGTTACTGGCACCACTCATATTTGTTGTAACAGTAGTGTAAATATTTGCAAAAAAAACTTTTTTGACTGTGAAACATCAGTCAGCTATTGCAATCTAATTGCAGTTGCCTGCCTGCCAGCGTGTTTGCCAGGCCCACTTGCCAACTAGTGCCACCACTCATATTTGTTATAACAGTAGTGTAAAAAAATTTTTAAAAACTTTTTGGACTGTGAAACATCAGTCAGCTAGTGTAATCTAATTGCAGTTGCCTGCCTTCCAGCGTGTGTGCCAGGCCCACTTGCCAAGTTAGTGGCACCACTCATATTTGTTGTAACAGTACTTTAAATATTTAAAATAAAAACTTTTTTGACTGTGAAACATCAGTCTGCTAGTGCAATTGAATTGCAGTTGCCTGCCTGCCAGCGTGTGTGCCAGGCCCACTTGCCAACTAGTACCACCAATCATATTTGTTATAACAGTATTGTAAATATTTTAAAAAATTAATTTTTTGACTGTGAAATATCAGTCAGCTAGTGTAATTTAATTGCAGTGGCCTGCCTGCCAACGTGTGTGCCAGGCCCACTTGCCAACTAGTGCCACCAATCATATTTGTTATAACAGTAGTGTAAATATTTTAAAACAAAAATTTTTTTGACTGTGAAACATCAGTCCGCTAGTGTAATCTAATTGCAGTTGCCTGCCAGCGTGTGTGCCAGACCCACTTGCTAAGTGCCACCACTCATATCTGTTGTAACAGTAGTGTAAATTTTTTTAAAAAAACTTTTTTGACTGTGAAACATCAGAGGGTGTTAGTTCACGTATTTCATATAGATAACACTGTGCTCGTGCACGAGAAGTTGTCTGGGAGCAGGCACTGATTGGCTAGACTGCAAGTCTGTCAAAAGAACTGAAAAAAGGGGCAGTTTGCAGAGGCTTAGATACAAGATAATCACAGAGGTTAAAAGTATATTATTATAAATGTGTTAGTTATGCAAAACTGGGAAATGGGTAATAAAGGGATTATCTATCTTTTAAAACAATAAAAATTCTGGTGTAGACTGTCCCTTTAAACGGGGATTTTGGTCTGTCACTGTGAAGCGGGCGTAACCCTTACACTACCTGATCGATACAACATCATACCTGATGTTTTAAAGCACGTTATTCCAAACAATTTAGGAATGTTCGGTAATTTATGCTCTCTATGGATTAAAACCAGACTGTGCATCAACTATGTAATTTTTTACGTGGGAGTTTTGCCATAGATCCCCCTCCGGCATGCCACAGTCCAGGTGTTAGTACCCTTGAAACAAGTTTTCCATCACTATTGTGGCCAGAAAGAGCCCCTGTGGGTTTTAAAATTCGTCTGCCCATTGAAGTCAATGGCGGTTCGCCCGGTTCGCCGGTTCGCAGACATTTGACAAAGTTCGCGTTCGCCGTTCGCGAACGCAAAATTTTAGGTTTGCGACATCACTATTTGCCGGTACCACACTCCCTGCGGCTTACTATAATCACAACACAACACAGAAGTACCAAACTACACAACAAAATGGCATAACGAGCTTGGAGTCTTGTACGACCCTAAAGAATGGGAGGCTATCTTCCTTAACACAAAAAGATCTTCGACTTCACTTAAAATGCTGGAACTTAATTTTAAAGTTTTAACAAGGTTGTATCTAACCCCCGTCTGACTACACTCTATATATACAATGACAAGCGAGCAATGTTGGAGAGGTTGTGACACTAGGGGCAGCTATAGGCATATGTGGTGGGATTGTAGAAAATTAAAACAACTATGGCATTTTGTAGAAACCCACTTCCGGAAGATATTAAATAAGGATTTTGCACTAACACCTAGTATAGCATTATTTAACAAATTACCACAATTCCCATGTAAATTGAGATGACAATTACTCCAAATGGGAATAAACGGGGCGAAAACATTAATAGCTCTTTAATGGAAAACACAAGACTTACCGACAAACCAAATGCGGACAGAAAAAGTGACAGATTTATTGGCAATGAAAGAGTATCGGTACATGAAACGACAGAAACTTCCTGCATGACATGAGATTTATTTGGGAAGACTCACTACACTCCTCCCCCTCAAACCCAAACGACAGACCTGACAGACTTGAAATAGACAATTCCTGAGAGCCAAGTCGGACCCTCCAGTCCTGGACAAGATTGTGTACAGGATTTGTGTACATGCATAAAGTTCCGGATTCAGATGCTATAATTAATAGATAGCAATAGAGTACATTAGTATTCCAAAGGGTAGAGGTAAGAGTTCCCTTGTGAAATAGTACGAAAGTGACGAAATGTAGGCTTATCCAGCATATTCAACCAAGTTTTCGTTATTTATAAACTTATTTTTAGTTTTTGCTTATATTTTGTTAATATATGTTTCTATGACAAAAATTCCACCTTTAATACATGCACCTTACAATTTACCTGTACACCATTGACACCTTACGATTTTGTACGGCAATGCCTTTATATTGTTTGTAATTTCACTTTTCACACAGTAAAAGATGGTATTAATAAAAAAAAAAAAAAAAATGATGTGTATAATTTTAAAATCAAATTTGCAATACAAAAATAAGCATCAAAGTAAAAAGAAATATTATTGTACTTAAATCGTCAATGATGACGCAGTTAATATTACAATACATTATTGCATTTCAATTAAAAAAGGATATATTTATATATATCTATATAGATTATACTTACATGTCCTTATCAATCTTCTAATTGACTTGTAGTACTTTGGTTCCCTTCTCTTCAAGTCACTATATTTACAGAGACATTGACGTTTTGGTCCTTTATTTTTTGAAATCCTATGCATTCTTCTTAGCATCTCGTATATAATTTTGTCACGGCATTCCTGTTTCACAGCCCTTATACCCCTAATATGTTTTGGAAAATATTTATCCATTCCATAAACTAAAATGACCAATTCCCCAGCACTAAAAGGTTTTGGACGCGACATTCTTGATGATGACGTCATTAATGTTTACATCAATAATTAGTTTAGTGATTGCGATATTTAACAAATAAATACATTTTGTATGTTTATAATACCAAAATATATTTATATGTATATGCAAATATATATTTTAATTTCTGTTTTCTGTAAAGTCTTTTCTGTAACAGTTTTTTATATAAAATAAGTACATTGTCGATTAAAAATAACTGAATATAAGACAATTGTTAATTATTGTCTTTAAATGTAAATAGAATAGAATGTAAATAGAATGATTATTAATACAATATTGTTATGTTTCTGTTAAGTGTTACATCTGTTTATATATATATTATAATTTATTTGGTTATTGTAATTATTTTTTTAATTTGGTCAACCTTAAATAAATAAGTTTTTACTATGTTTATTTGACACGTTTGTGTTATCTTTATTTAAAGTTATTAGCACAAAGATAGTCGCACTTTGCTTCCTCCAATAAACATTAATAAAATTGTAAGACATAAAAATTAGGTTTACTTAAAGGTACAGTCCACAAAGAAATTTTTATTGTTTAAAAAGGTAGATAATACCGTTATTACCCATTCTCCAGTTTTGCATGACCAACACAGTTATATTAATATACTTTTTAACTCTCTGATTAGCTTGTATCTAAGAACCAGCACCCTGATCACATGGCTCAATGTTTATTATCTATTCACTTGTATTTAGTATTGTCTTGTGCAAACTCTTAAATAACTCCCTATGCATTAACACAGTTTGATCTATATGAGCCACAAGAACTTTTCGGTTTCTTCTTGGGAAAAGGAATTTAAAAAAATGTGATTAGAGCCAGACCTCAAGGGCTTAGAATTAGCATATGAGCCTACCTAGGTTTTGTTTCAAATAAGAATAATAAGAGAACAAAGACAATTTGATGATCTAAGTAATTTGGAAAGTTGGTTAAAATTACAAGTCCTATCTGAATCCAGAAAGTTTAATTTTGAATAGAGTGCCACTTTAACCATCAAATTGAGACATGTTTAAATGGATTAACACCATCATTTGAGATGGTAATGAATACAGTATTTGAAATTGCTATAGACGCTCTAGACAATACTGTTATGTCACACAATATATTGTAACTAAATAGCAGACTAAATGAGTCATCTTTTCATTTAATTGAAGATTTTAATTTTTTATAAATAAATTTGGTGATTTATCTCATTCTCTCTGTCTCTCTCTTTAATAATTTATTTTAACAATCTAGGGCTTAGATTTAGAGTTTTGCGTTAGCCGTCAAAAGCAGCATTAAGGGGTCCTAACGCTGGTTTTGGCCGGCCGCTGGTATTTAGAGTCGTGTAGGTAAGGGTCTAACGCTGACTTTCCAGCCCCAACTTTTCCATACCGCAAATCCCCTTACGTCAATTGCGTATCCTATCTTTTCAATGGGATCTGCCTAACGCTGGTACTTAGAGTCTTGGCTGAAGTGAGCGGTAGATCCTCTACCAACAAGACTCCAGCCGCAGAAAAAAGTCAGTAGTTAAGAGCTTCCTTGGCTAACGCCGGTTTATAAAGCTCTTAACTACTGTGCTCTAAAGTACACTAACACCCATAAACTACCTATGTACCCCTAAACCGAGGTCCCCCCACATCGCCGCCACTATATTAAATATTTTTAACCCCTAATCTTCCGACCGCACACCGCCGCCACCTACATTATCCCTATGAACCCCTAATCTGCTGCCCCTAACATCGCCGACCCCTATATTATATTTATTAACCCCTAATCTGCCCCCCCCAACGTCGCCGCTACCTTACCTACACTTATTAACCCCAAATCTGCCGACCGGACCTCACCGCTACTCTAATAAAGTTATCAACCCCTAAACCGCCGCACTCCCGCCTTGCAAACCTTATAATAAATAGTATTAACCCCTAATCTGTCCTCCCTAACATCGCTGCCACCTAACTTCAAGTATTAACCCCTAATCTGCCAACCGGACCTCGCCGCTACTATAATAAATGTATTAACCCCTAAAGCTAAGTCTAACCCTAACCCTAACACCCCCCTAAATTAAATATAATTTTAATCTAACGAAATAAATTAAATATTATTAACTAAAGTATTCCTATTTAAATCTAAATACTTACCTGTAAAATAAACCCTAATATAGCTACAATATAACAAATAATTATATTGTAGCTATTTTAGGATTTAGATTTATTTTACAGGCAAATTTGTATTTATTTTAACTAGGTACAATAGCTATTAAATAGTTATTTACTATTTAATAGCTACCTAGTTAAAATAATTACAAAATTACCTGTAAAATAAATCCTAACCTAAGTTACAATTAAACCTAACACTACACTATCAATAAATAAACTAAATCAATTAACTACAAGTACCTACAATTAAATAAACTAAACTAAATTCCAAAAACAAACAAACACTAAATTACAAAAAATAAAAAAGATTACAAGAATTTTAAGCTAATTACACCTACTCTAAGCCCCCTAATAAAATAACAAAGGAGCGGCTCCATCTTCAAGACCTCCGGCGCGGAACATCCTTCTTCAACGATGACTAGACGACGAATGAAGGTTCCTTTAAGGGACGTCATCCAAGATGGCGTCCTTTGAATTCCGATTGGCTTATAGGATTCTATCAGCCAGTCGGAATTAAGGTAAGAAAAATCTGATTGGCTGATTGAATCAGCCAATCAGATTCAAGTTCAATCGGATTGGCTGATCCAATCAGCCAATCAGATTTAGCTCGCATTCTATTGGCTGATCGGAACAGCCAATAGAATGCAAGCTCAATCTGATTGGCTGATCCAATCAGCCAATATGATTGAACTTGAATCTGATTGGCTGATTCAATCAGCCGATCAAATTTTTCTTACCGTAATTCCGATTGGCTGATAGAATCCTATTAGCCAATCAGAATTCGAGGGACGCCATCTTGGATGACGTCCCTTAAAGGAACCTTCATTCGTCGTCTAGTCATCGTTGAAGAAGGATGTTCCGCGCCGGAGGTCTTGAAGATGGAGCCGCTCCTCGTCGGATGGATGAAGATAGAAGATGCCGCTTGGATGAAGATGTCTGCCGGTCCGGATGTCCTCTTCTGCCCGGATAGGATGAAGACTTCTGACGCTCTGGATGTCATCTTTTGGTCCATCGGTGCCTGGCTGGGTGAACATGACTCAAGGTAGGGAGATCTTCAGGGGGGTAGTGTTAGGTTTAAATAAGGGGGGTTTGGGTTAGAGCAGGGGTATGTGGGTGGTGGGTTGTAATGTTGGGGGTGGTATTGTGATTTTGTTTACAGGCAAAAGAGCTGTTTACTTTGGGGCATGCCCCGCAAAAAAACATTTTAAGGGCTGGTAAAAGAGCTGTTTACGTTTTAATTTAGAATAGGGTAGGGACCTTTATTATTTTGGGGGTCTTTGTTATTTTATTAGGGGGCTTAGAGTAGGTGTAATTAGTTTAAAATTCTTGTAATCTTTTTTTATTTTTTGTAATTTAGTGTTTGTTTGTTTTTGTAATTTAGTTTAGTTTATTTAATTGTAGGTACTTGTAGTTAATTGATTTAATTTATTTATTGATAGTGTAGTGTTAGGTTTAATTGTAACTTAGGTTAGGATTTATTTCACAGGTAAGTTTGTACAGGTGGCCCTCATTTTACAACGGTTCAATTTACACCGTTTCAGAATAACAACCTTTTTTTCCAGTCATGTGACTGCTATTGAAAAGCATTGAGAAGCAGTGCAATTATTAAAATAGCCAGTAGTTGGAGCTGTCCGCTTGTGTTGCAGCAAAGCCAAGCAAGCTGAAATTAATCAGTTTAACCAGACCTGAGTTATCGAGCAGATTTCAAAGGAACATTATCGTCCTGTCTATAAATCATTCCAGATTGAAATGCATAGAAAGAATTGTTTGCATAAAAATGCAAGTGAAGTCTGTGTTGTGTGATTATTTTATTAGGTTTATAATGCTGTTTAGCATTTAAAGTCTTCATTTCAAAGCTTTAAAAATAATGTATTAGATGTTACTTATGACAATTTTGAGAGGGGCCTGGAACCTATCTCCTTCACTTCCCATTGACTTACATTATAAACTGGGTTTCAATTTACAACAGTTTCAATTTACAACCATTCCTTCTGGAACCTAACCCCGGCATAAACTGAGGGCTACCTGTAATTATTTTAACTAGGTAGCTCTTAAATAGTAAATAACTATGTAATAGCTATTGTACCTAGTTAAAATATATATGTATTGGGTACTTGTAAAGCGCGGCTAATCACCCCTAAGGGTCTCAAGGCGCTGCTCATTTTATCTACCTCGGAAGGATGAAAGGCTGAGTGGACCTCGTCGGGGATCGAACCTGCAACCCTTGGTTGCTACAGAGCTCAACCACAGTGCCTTAGCATGCTGAGCTATCTCTCCAGCTAATAAATACAAAGTTGCCTGTAAAATAAATATAAATCCTAAAATAGCTACAATATAATTATTCGTTATATTGTAGCTATATTAGGGTTTATTTTATAGGTAAGTATTTAGATTTAAATAGGAATACTTTAGTTAATAATATTTAATTTATTTCGTTAGATTAAAATTATATTTAATTTAGGGGGGTGTTAGGGTTAGACTTAGCTTTAGGGGTTAATACATTTATTATAGTAGCGGCGAGGTCCGGTCGGCAGATTAGGGGTTAATACTTGAAGTTAGGTGGCGGCGATGTTAGGGAGGGCAGATTAGGGGTTAATACTATTTATTATAGGGTTTGCAAGGTGGGAGTGCGGCGGTTTAGGGGTTAATAACTTTATTAGAGTAGCGGCGAGGTCCGGTCGGCAGATTTGGGGTTAATAAGTGTAGGTAAGGTAGCGGCGACGTTGGAGGGGCAGATTAGGGGTTAATAAATATAATATAGGGGTCGGCGATGTTAGGGGCAGCAGATTAGGGGTACATAGGTATAATGTAGATTGCGGCGGTGTACGGAGCGGCAGATTAGGGGTTAATATTATAATGCAGATGTCAGCGATAGCGGGGGCAGCAGATTAGGGGTTAATAAGTGTAAGGTTAGGGGTGTTTAGACTCGGGGTTCATGTTAGGGTGTTAGGTGCAGACTTAGAGAGTGTTTCCCCATAGGAAACAATGGGGCTGCGTTGGGAGCTGAACGCTGCTTTTTTGCAGGTGTTAGGTTTTTTTTCAACCCAAACTGCCCCATTGTTTCCTATGGGGATATCGTGCACGAGCACGTTTTTCCAGCTTACCGCTACCGTAAGCAACACTGGTATTAAGGGTTGAAGTGGCGGGACATTAGGCTCAACGCACCCTTTTTGGAGCCTAACGCAGCCCCTCAGACAACTCTCAATACCAGCGTTGTCTTAAGGGTGCATTGGGAAAAAAAGTGGCGTTAGCTACGCGGGTCTTTACCGACAAAACTCTAAATCTAGGCGTATATATTTTGATATTTCGGTCTATATACATTAAAGGGACATGACATTTTTTCTTTCATGATTCAGATAGAGAATATCATTTTAAACAACTTTCTAATTTACTTCTACTATCTAATTTGTTTCCTTCTCTTGGCATAATTTGTTGAAGGAGCAGCAATGCACTAATGGTTTCTAACTGAACACATGTGTGAGCCAATCACAATCGATATATATATGCAGGTACCAATCAACAGCTAGAACCTAGGTTCTCTGCTGCTCCTGAGCTTGCCTAGATAAACATTTCAGGAAAGGATAACAAGAGAAGGAAGCAAATTAAATAATAGGAGTAAATTGGAAGGTTGTTTAAAATTGTATTCTCTATCTAAACCATGAAAGAAAAAATGTGGGTTTCATGTCCCTTTAATAGACAATTTGAATTGTCTCACTTTATCTAAATTCATATTTTTTTACATTTATCTCTTTCAAGTCTCTATCATTTTTTATATGTCTCTCTCAATTTCTTTATTTTAATATATATTTTGTAACTCTATTTTTCTCTTTCATTTTAATTTTAAACAATTTATATTTCTCTAAACCTGTAAGTGCAAACCACCATATTAGAGAACCACAGGTAAATAGTCAGGTGTATACCTAAACACAATCACATTATTTTTTAAATCTAAACGCTAGATTTGGAGTTTTGTCGGTAATGACCCGAAAAACTAACGCCGGCTTTTTTCTGGCCTCACCATAAAAATAACTCTGGTATTGAGAGTCCACATAAAGGCTGCGTTAGGCTCCGATCAGCCAATAGAATGCAAGCTCAATCTGATTGGCTGATTGGATCAGCCAATCGGATTGAACTTGATTCTGATTGGCTGATTCCATTAGCCAATCAGAATATTCCTACCTTAATTCCGATTGGCTGATAGAATCCTATCAGCCAATCGGAATTCGAGGGATGCCATCTTGGATGACGTCATTTCAAGGAACCGTCATTCGTCGTTCAGTCGTCGGCCAGGATGGATGTTCCGCGGTGGAGGTCTTCAGGATGCTGCCGCTTCGCTCCGGATGGATGCCGCTTGGATGAAGACTTCAATCGGATGGAAGACCTCTTCTGCCCCGCTTGGATGAAGACTTCAGCCGGATCATGGACCTCTTCAGCCCCCCGCTTGGGCTTGGATCAGGACATCGGAGGAGCTCTTCTGGACCGATCGGTGAACCTGGTATGGTGAAGACAAGGTAGGATGATCTTCAGGGGCTTAGTGTTAGGTTTATTTAAGGGGGGTTTGGGTTAGATTAGGGGTATGTGGGTGGTGGGTTGTAATGTTGGGGGGCTTGGGTATTGTATGTTTTTTTTTTACAGGCAAAAGAGCTGTATTTCTTGGGGCATGCCCCGCAAAGGGCCCTGTTCAGGGCTGGTAAGGTAAAAGAGCTTTGAACTTTAGTAATTTAGAATAGGGTAGGGCATTTTTTTATTTTGGGGGGCTTTGTTATTTTATTAGGGGGCTTACAGTAGGTGTAATTAGTTTAAAATTGTTGTAATATTTTTCTTATGTTTGTAAATATTTTTTTATTTTTTGTAACTTAGTTCTTTTTTATTTTTTGTACTTTAGCTAGTTTATTTAATTGTATTTATTTGTAGCAATTGTATTTAATTAATTTATTGATAGTGTAGTGTTAGGTTAATTGTAGGTAATTGTAGGTATTTTATTTAATGTATTTATTGATAGTCTAGTGTTAGGTTTATTTGTAACTTAGGTTAGGATTTCTTTTACAGGTAAATTTGTAATTATTTTAACTATTTTAGCTATTAAATAGTTCTTAACTATTTAATAGCTATTGTACCTGGTTAAAATAAATACAAAGTTACCTGTAAAATAAATATAAATCCTAAAATAGCTATAATATAATTATAATTTATATTGTAGCTATATTAGGGTTTATTTTACAGGTAAGTATTTAGCTTTAAATAGGAATAATTTATTTAATAAGAGTTAATTAATTTCGTTAGATTTAAATTATATTTAACTTAGGGGGGTGTTAGTATTAGGGTCAGACTTAGCTTTAGGGGTTAATACATTTATTAGAATAGCGGCGAGATTCGGTCGGCAGATTAGGGGTTAATAATTGAAGTTAGGTGTCGGCGATGTTAGGGAGGGCAGATTAGGGGTTAATACTATTTATGATAGGGTTAGTGAGGCGGATTAGGGGTTAATAACTTTATTATATTAGCGCTCAGGTCCGGTCGGCAGATTAGGGGTTAATAAGTGTAGGCAGGTGGAGGCGACGTTGAGGGGGGCAGATTAGGGGTTAATAAATATAATATAGGGGTCGGCGGTGTTAGGGGCAGCAGATTAGGGGTACATAAGTATAATGTAGGTGGCGGTCGGCAGATTAGGGGTTAAAAAAATTTTTCCGAGTGTCGGCGATGTGGGGGGACCTCGGTTTAGGGGTACATAGGTAGTTTATGGGTGTTAGTGTACTTTAGAGTACAGTAGTTAAGAGCTTTAGAAACCGGCGTTAGCCCAGAAAGCTCTTAACTACTGACTTTTTTCCTGCGGCTGGAGTTTTGTCGTTAGATGTCTAACGCTCACTTCAGAAACTACTCTAAATACCGGAGTTAGAAAAATCCCATTGAAAAGATAGGATACGCAATTGACGTAAGGGGATCTGCGGTATGGAAAAGTCGCGGCTGAAAAGTGAACGTTAGACCCTATTTTGAGTGACTCCAAATACCGGCGGTAGCCTAAAACCAGTGTTAGGAGCCTCTAACGCTGGTTTTCACGGCTACCGCCAAACTCTAAATCTAGGCCTAAGGATGTTTAGCAAGAGAATTGTTATGTCTTCTCTTTATCATTAAAATCTTTTTCTTTTTTTTTTTTTTTTTAACCATTTTTATGTGAAGATAAATTCATTAATATAGTTATATGTGTAATAATATGCCTTTTGGTTAGATGGAAGTATACATATAATTTACATATGAATTGGTTGTTGTTGTATACCGTGACTTGTCAATTATTATGTCTGCTGATGAGAACCATGATTATTTTTGTCTTCAATATGTTATTGAACATACATTTTTATATTTAAAAATTAAAAAAATGGAAGAATTTTTAACAAAAAAACAATAGGATTTTTTATTACAATAAGGTATGACATAACATTTAATCATTGAAATATTGTTCAGACATCATGTCCCTTGTTGCCATATCACGCCTATTTATTAGGTTGTTCTCTACATAATTCTTCTGTCCAATTATCAGTAGGTATGGGGATGTCTTCCTCTAACTGGCATCCTCTCTTAATTGCAATATTACGTAATATGAAGCAAACCAATATAATTTTAGCAACTTTGCACGGTGCATACGTAAATACACTTTCAAAACAGTTATAACATTTACTAGAAGCATTTTTGATAATGCATGTATATTACAAAAATGCTTCTATTCTAAAATTAAATGTATCCATGTGGATTAGAATTTTGGCTTGAATGTCCCTTTAATAAAAAAATAATTTTTTTTAATACTAATTGAAAAATTTTGGTTGAATTTTTGCTTTGAACAAAAGTTTTACAAATTAGAATGGTAATTACAAAAGACAAATTTGATGCCACTTATGCTTACCTAAAAGCCATCCTTCGGGCATATCTCCGTATTCGAACTTTCAATATCTATTTAATAGCTACCTAGTTAAAATCATTACAAAATTACCTGTAAAATAAATCCTAACCTAAGTTAAAATTAAACACTACACTATCAATAAATTAATTAAATAAACTACCTACAATTATCTACAATTAAATCAACTAAAGTAAATTACAAAAAATAAAAAAAGATTACAAGAATTTTAAACTAATTACACCTACTCTACGCCCCCTTAAAAAATAACAAAGCCCCCCAAAATAAAAAATGCCCTACCCTATTCTAAAATAAAAATTAAACAGCTCTTTTGCCTTACCAGCTCTTAAAAGGGCCTTTTGCGGGGCATGCCCCAAAGTAAACAGCTCTTTTGCCTGTAAAAAAAACATACAATACCCCCCCAACATTACAACCCACCACCCACATACCCCTAATCTAATCCAACCCCCCCTTAAATAAACCTAACACTAAGCCCCTGAAGATCTCCCTACCTTATCTTCACCACGCCGGGTATCACCGATCCGTCCAGAAGAGGGTCCGAAGTCTTCATCCTATCCGGCAAGAAGAGGTCCAGAAGAGGATCCGAAGTCTTCATCCTATCCGGCAAGAAGAGGAGATCCGGACCAGCAGACATCTTCATCCAGGCGGCGTCTTCTATCTTCATCCATCCGGCGCGGAGCGGGACCATCTTGAAGCAGCCGACGCGGATCCATCCTCTTCTTCCGGCGACTCCCGACGAATGAAGGTTCCTTTAAGGGACGTCATCCAAGGATTCTATCAGCCAATCGGAATTAAGGTAGCAAAAATTTGATTGGCTGATTGAATCAGCCAATCAGATTCAAGTTCAATCCGATTGGCTGATCCAATCAGCCAATCAGATTGAGCTCGCATTCTATTGGCTGATCGGAACAGCCAATAGAATGCAAGCTCAATCTGATTGGCTGATTGGATCAGCCAATCGGATTGAACTTGAATCTGATTGGCTGATTCAATCAGCCAATCAGATTTTTCCTACCTTAATTAATTCGAGGGACGCCATCTTGGATGACGTCCCTTAAAGGAACCTTCATTCGTCGGGAGTTGCCGGAAGAAGAGGATGGATCCGCGTCGGCTGCTTCAAGATGGTCCCGCTCTGCACCGGATGGATGAAGATAGAAGACGCCGCCTGGATGAAGATGTCTGCCGGTCCGGATCTCCTCTTCTTGACGGATAGGATGAAGACTTTGGAGCCTCTTCTGGACCTATTCTTGGCGGATAGGATGAAGACTTCGGACCCTCTTCTGGACGGATCGGTGATACCCGGCGTGGTGAAGATAAGGTAGGGAGATCTTCAGGGGCTTAGTGTTAGGTTTATTTAAGGGGGGTTTGGGTTAGATTAGGGGTATGTGGGTGGTTGGTTGTAATGTTGGGGGGGGTATTGTATGTTTTTTTTACAGACAAAAGAGCTGTTTACTTTTTATTTTAGAATAGGGTAGGGCATTTTTTTATTTTGGGGGGCTTTGTTATTTTTTTAGGGGGCTTAGAGTAGGTGTAATTAGTTTAAAATTCTTGTAATCTTTTTTTATTTTTTGTAATTTAGTGTTTGGTTTTTTTGTAATTTAGTTTAGTTGATTTAATTGTAGATAATTGTAGGTAGTTTATTTAATTAATTTATTGATAGTGTAGTGTTAGGTTTAATTGTAACTTAGGTTAGGATTTATTTTACAGGTAATTTTGTAATTATTTTAACTAGATAGCCATTAAATAGTTATTAACTATTTAATAGCTATTGTACCTAGTTAAAATAAATACAAAGTTGCCTGTAAAATAAATCTAAATCCTAAAATAGCTACAATATAATTATTCGTTATATTGTAGCTATATTAGGGTTTATTTACAGGTAAGTATTTAGCTTTAAATATGATTAATTTATTTAATAAGATTAATTTTATTTCGTTAGATTTAAATTATATTTAATTTAGGGGGGTGTTAGGGTTAGGGTTAGACTTAGCTTTAGGGGTTAATACATTTATTAGAGTAGCGGTGAGGTCCGGTCGGCAGATTAGGGGTTAATACTTGAAGTTAGGTGGCAGCGATGTTAGGGAGGGCAGATTAGGGGTTAATAATATTTATTATAGGGTTTTTGAGGCGGGAGTGAGGTGGTTTAGGGGTTAATACATTTATTAGAGTAGCGGAGAGGTCCGGTCGGCAGATTAGGGGTTAATAAGTGTAGGTAGGTAGCGGCGACGTTGGGGGGGGGCAGATTAGGGGTTAATAAATATTATGTAGGTGTCGGCGATGTTAGGGGCAGCAGATTAGGGGTACATAGGGATAATGTAGGTTGCGGCGGTGTGCTGTCGGCAGATTAGGGGTTAAAAAATTTAATTATAGTGGCGGCGATGTGGGGGGGCCTCGGTTTAGGGGTACATAGGTAGTTTATGGGTGTTAGTGTACTTTAGAGCACAGTAGTTAAGAGCTTTATGAACCAGCGTTAGCCCAGAAAGCTCTTAACTCCTGACTTTTTGCTGCGGCTGGAGTTTGGTCGTTAGAGTTCTAACGCTCACTTCAGCCAAGACTCTAAATACCGCCGTTAGAAAGATCCCATTGAAAAGATAGGATACACAATTGGCGTAAGGGGATCTGCGGTATGGAAAAGTTGCGGTTGGAAAGTGAGCATTAGACCCTTTCCTGACTCTAAATACCAGCGGGCGGCCAAAACCAGCATTACAACCCCTTAACGCTGGTTTGGACGGCTAACGCAGATCTCTAAATCTAGGCGCAAGGTTACAGAAATTGCTTTACAGCCTTTATAAAGAGTTTGAGAAAACACAAGTTTTACACAAAGCCAAGAGGTGTTACTGGCGAAGTGTAACATGCCCCAGAAACATAAAGGGCTAGATTACGAGTGGAGTGCTATTTTACACTCCTACTTTTTTGCTAACATCGCTAGACAGAGGCTTTTTGTGTGCGTCAGATTTTGCTCATATTACAAGTTGAGAGTAAAAAGTTAGACCGTGCGCAAAATTTTAACTTTGAATATGGTAACCGTGTTAATGTATTCCCCTATAGAAGTCAATGGAGTGTGCGAACTGCAAAAATGCCTAACATCCATACTCTCACGCTAACCTGACTACATTTTTTCAAGTGCACTAAACCCAACATGAATTAAGAATATTTTACATTCCAGTGTTCTTCACACAGTAGATTAAGTTCTATGTAATCTTAGATATATATTTCTATATATATCTGATGATATGTACAGAATATAAACAGTTAAACCCTTTATTAAATATGAATATTGTATAAATATTTATGTGTTTATATGTCTGTATTTACTTGCATATACATATATAGACATGTATACATATGCATCTCTATGTTAAAGTCATTTGCAGCCCTTTTTTTTCTAAAACCAGAGACCTCATATCTTTGAGCCCTTTTTAATGCAATTTTTAAAAAAAATATTTTTCTATCAGACTGTATTGAGCAATGTATTTTTTATGTATTTTGTATAACTTTATTGTCTGTAACTTTCGATTTCGAATTTTGGTTTTGATTTTAAATGTAACTTGATTTTGAATTTTGGTTTCGATTTGTAATGTTGGTTTTGAATTTTAATATTACATTTATAAAAGATAAATGTAGATTAGAAATACTATTTTGAAATTAAATTTGAATATTACATTTATAAAAGATGTCTGTAGATCAGAAATACTATTTTGAAATCGAAAATAATGTTCTTTAAAATTTTGAATACCAACATTTAAAAAAAGAATGTTATAATGTTATATGAACATTCGAAATTCAATTTGAACGAATGTATCAAAATTCATTTTAAATTTAGAATGTTTCAAAACATTTGCCCATCCTTACCTGACGAGTGGGAAATTCGATTGTACTTAAGAGAACCTGCTTACTTTCCGTCCCGCAAAAAGCCAAAAAAATACCCCATATCGCTTGTGCGCTACAGTTAGCGCACCACTCATAATTTAGCCCATATAGAACAAACCCATCAAAGAGACATAAATGTTATTTCAAGCATCAAATTCACTTTCAGCATTTAATGGCTGAATGTCAGCTGTTGTTCACATTTCAACAGTCATATTCAGTAGGGGACCTACTCAACAGAGGGCCCTGGTGCAAAATTATTTTTGGGCTCCTAAAGGTAACTCAGTAGTAACCATTAGTAATAATATACAGGCTGCTCTGTATAATGATTTTTATGATAGACATTAGATAGATAGATAGATAGATAGGATGGATGGACTGGTAACCTACACTAATAAAAGACTGCCCTGAATAAGGATCGTACACGTTCTGCACACGCCTATTTTATAGACTGGCTGCTATGGCCCTAACCCCAGAACTTGGGCCCTGGTGCAACAGCACCAATGGTAGTTCCGCCCCTGGTCATATTTTAAACTTGTCCTATTGATTCTCCTATTATTTGGGAATATACACTAGAGCAATAGTTCCACCAATTTCTTGTTTTAATCATTTTAAATAAAAATTAGTGGTCTAAACAATCATTCATTCATGGACAGCCCCACTTTTCTTTTCTGTCATTTTTTTCGATTTAAGCAGGACAAAATATTGCTGAACTTCTACTGTGCCTGTTAAGTAAGAACACTGGTTTGTAGTTTCTAAGACATAACAGTTTTAAGATGAAATTTTGTTTGGATTGGTGGTTGTCTGAGGAACAACTAGACAATTTAGGGTATGGCTGAGTGTGTTGGGGCATGGCTAGGTGGTCTGTGACAGAGAGAAATGTTTTCCCTCCTCAGCACAAAGGGGTGCAACCTTATAGATTTAGGATATTTTTGCACCACCATACTAAACTGTAGTGCTGCAAACAGCCACTATTAGTACTTTAATAGGGCTGAGCGCCTCTTCCCTTCAAAAGTCTTAAAAGGACAGAAAACCCCAAAGTTTTCTTTCATTATTTGGATCGAACATACGATTTTAAACAACTGTCCAATTTACTTCTGTTATTAAATTTACTTCATTCACTTGTTTTCCTTTCCTGAATGAATATCCTAGTGTAGGATATGTGTGTACTCTTTTTCAACAAGGGATACCAAGAGAAGGAAGCACATTTGAAAACAGAAGTAAAATTTAAAAGTATATCAGAATCATGCAAGTTTAATTTTGACTTTCCCTTTAATTGTAAGTTGTATGGTCTATTATTGCTTGTACTTCTGAACAGTGGCATCACTAGGGTGTAACCCGGTGCGGTAAGTTATGGTGTCAACCCCTCCCCCCAAGAAAGCAGACACACACAAACACAAAAACACAGGCACACACACATACAAACACTCAGACACACTTAAAAACACACTCAGATGCACACACAAACACTCGGAAACACACACACAAAAAACACTCAGACACACACAAAAACACTCAGGCACACACACAGAAACACTCAGACACACACACACACAAAAACTCAGACACACACACACATACAAAATATGTAAACTGCACTGCATTAATTATAAAGCTCATGCCTAGAGCTGCTCCCTGGCTCAGCAGAGCATCAAATGAAAGATAAATGGAGCATTTTAAAAATAAATCACTAAAGAAAAGGTTTAGGCGGGCAAACTATGAAAATTCTGCTCTCTGACTCTGTTCCAAGTATGTCAGTGCACAGCCCTGGGCCACGTGCCTACCGCTTCTTATGGCCAAGCACCTCTGCTCTCTGCCCACCCCCAGACCCCTGTCCGCCTTCCCCTCCTACCTCTTCAGTGTGCACTTAGTGTACTGTAACCGTACCGGTCTGGTGGGCATCATACGTAGCTCCTTCACTTTAGAGACAGTGTCAGACAGTCATGCAATCAGGTGCCAGGCATCCCCCTCATAATTTCCCGTTTAGAGAGACATCACAGCAGTGAGTGACTCCACTGCTCCACACGTCATTGAGCAGTGAGCACAGATAGGCAGGCAGGTTTAGGCTAGCAGCACAACTTTGCAAGCCCCACGGCACGCCCACAACATTCATAGTGAAATTGGGCTAAGGAGGAGCAAAGTACAAACAAGCAAAAGCAGCCGGGAAAACTATTTGTGGAAATTGCAGAGCTGGCTCAAGGGGCAAAAAAATGAAGTGTCTACAACTTCCCCAATCCCACTAATGTTCACAAATGCTGGCCCCTCTAATAAAAAATATATGCATCTCTACATTGTATTTCTTTGAATTTCAATAAAATGTAAAAAATATATAAATAAATATATATATATTTTTTTTTTGGTGGTGTCACAACTCAACAGAACTTCATCAGCACTTATACTCCTATGAGTACAAAATTGACCAGATCAGTACGTCAACACTGGTCAATCCTGGAAACGGACACGACGCTCCCTTTCTATGGCACCAGGCCACCACGTATGGTGCACAGACGGGCTGAGAATTTACGGGATCTGTTAGTGAAGACTGATCCGGTCAGCTGTTACCAGAAAGACACATGGCTGAAGCCCTCAAGCAAGGGCTGTTACACCTGTGGAGGCTGTACGACGTGTAATGGCATGATAAGAGGGAAGACCTTTCAACATCCACACACAAACAAACATTACACTATCCACCATCGGCTGACCTGCACCAGTACACACGTCATTTACATGTTGATTTGCCCATGTTCCCTGGTATACATTGGGAAAACTGTCACAAGCTTCAGAGATAGGATGGCAAACCACCGATGTGCCCTCCGCGAAGCCTTAAAATCGGGTGATTCGGATCAACCTGTAGCACGCCATTTCGCACAACACAGACATGGTGTCTCAAGTATGAAAACGATGGTCATAGACCATATTCCACCATTACCAAGAGGTGGCAACAGAGCAAATCGATTGCTCCAGAGAGAAACCAAATGGATTCATATGCTGGACACGGTCATACCAAAGGGATTGAACACTAATCTGGACTTTGGACCATTCTACACTAAATAACCCATAAATTGAACATGGACATACATTTTGATCTACCATCCCTATATGTAGGAATATATTCCAGGAATCCACATGAATCTTCATTCTAGTGGGTACACACTGGTTTCTATCTATTCCAATCAGGCATGAAGGCAATGGCTTTTTATGTATCAAAAAATTATACAGATATGGAGTTAAGTGTACATACCAAAGATAATGTTCTATCAGGGAATATAGTGTTAACTATGTCAGTCAGGGATTGTAAACTATTAGCATGGGCGATATTTGCCAAACAGTTACATTGTTTTTAATTTTGTATATATTTGATGTGTCCCTTTATTTTTAGGCTGTTATGTGTGGGGATAGTATCGATCACGGCTAATCCACTTGTGGATCTGTAATTGAAAGGCACAGTTGTGCTTCATAGGAGGTTTACCTTCATCCGCAAGTTGTCAGATCGTTTGATACCTATCTTAACACATACGCATTATATTGGGACTAACACAGTTTGTTGGTGCTTATGTTTTTTCTTCCTGGCTGTAGGTTTCCATGACAGCCGCCTGATGATCGGCCTATACGATAGGGCTATAGTCATGTAGTCACATGATGACAACAGTGGGAGCGGCTAAGAAAAACACTGTGCAGTGTGTTTACAAGCGGTTGCCATGGAGACACATGGCCAATTGGAAATGAATGACGTCCCACGCTCACGCTTGCGTCTGAGCGTGATGACGTCAGGGGGTAGATGGAAGATCTGCAGGAGCGGGAAGATGTGAATGTGAATGGGTATATAAGGTTGTGTTTAAATGTATGTTGTTAGCGATTTTCTACTTTGGGAACATGTTTGTCCTATATTGGTGATGTTAGCAGAACATTTGACAAAGATGTCATAACGACATCGAAACGTTATGGATGTAATTGCTTTTTAAATCTATGAATTAAAAGTTGTTTTTTACTAAAAGACCAGTGAGTGCCTTCTTGCAAACGAGGAATGGATACAATTTATATGAAGTGCACCCTGGCAGTTGTGGTAATGTAAGACTGTGCTTATCTCTCTTTGAAGGATATTTATATAAATATATATATATTTTTTTTTGGTGGTGTCACCCCCTGGAGGGTGTCACCCGGGTGCGGCCCGCACCCCCCGCACCCCCTAGTGACGCCACTGCTTCTGAAATGAATATGCTGCAATAATTCTCATTTATCTTCCATATGAAAAATTACTCATATTTTGATCTGTTTACCAGTATTAAAGATCTTTTATTTGGTTATATTGCAATTGTTATTTGATATTTAACATTTTCTTGTTTTTCTTCTGTAGAGTGTATTTCTGCTTTCTTATACAATAATAAAACTCATATCTAGGATCTTAGCTTTTTTTTTTTTACAATTTCAACACTAACGCTTAAAAAACCAAATAAAAAAACCCAACTTTGATCCTGATTTCTCCATTTACTTGAAGGCGTATGGCTAGTGCCAGATTTTATGAGTATGTCCTGCCAAGTTGCATAAAACTGCAGTTCTCAAGACCTTAGCATGGGAGACATGATCCTACCAGACACGCATAGAAAACAATGTGGAAATTTTCATTTGTTAACAAAGTGCACGGACCATGAACTGTCAGCATTAACTGTCATTCTTTGCACTAAATCAAGTGGAAATATTATGCTTTTCCTGACAGGACAAGTCTGTTGCACGTTATGTAATGTGGCACTGAATCCTTCCCTGCATACACAGCTAAAAACAATACACAATAAATAATGATGATGATAATAATAATATTAATATGTGGAAAAAAATAATAAAAAGCATTAGCAACAATACTGATAAAAGTAAAACAAGATTATATTTTTGAGCAATACGTATGTAGTCACTATCCTTAAACACACAGATTTTTTATAGCAGCTGCTTTTGTGTGGTTGTATTGAAAACAATGTTCTTCATTATGACAACAACATGTCCTTAGAGTGACATGAACTATTAATGTCTCCTTCTGTAGCTACAAGTCATTGGTTGTTATCTAGTAAAAAAAAATAAAAATGTTCAAATGATAAAGTTAAAAAACTTTTATTGCATTTTCATTTACAGGGTGCAACAGTTATGCAAGCAACGCTAGCCCTTATCTAGCCCAAAGCGTTGCTTGCAAGCCTTCTCTGTTATGTTGAAGTGTGGTGCTGTTTCCTATCTTGATTAAACTTCTCACCAAGACAAGTGTTGCGGTACGGCTATACTGCTGAAAAATTGGCCATTGCGCAGGGAATATGCAGGTCTCCAGTATTACAAGTGGCAGCGGTACGGCTATTCCGCTAGTATTTCAGCCTTTACGCAACTCTCAATTCCGTACTCAAAAAATAACTTTTGAGTGCAGAATTTTGAGGTCTCACTCTCCCGTATTACAGGGTGTGTGGTCCGGCTATTACGCTAGCATTGTAGCTTATACGATCCACTCTGCAAACTGAGACCAGTAGTTATGGATTTTGCGAAACAAAAATGTTTCACAAAACTCATAACAAAAATGTTACAAAGTACACTATCACCCATAAACTACCTATTAACCCCTAAACCGCCACCCATACATCACAAATACTATAATAACCCTATTAACCCCTAATCTGCCGCCCACCCACATCGCAACACACTAAATGAAACTATTAACCCCTAAACTGCCGGCCCCCCACATCCCTGCTACTATAATAACCCTATTAACCCCTAAACTGCCATCCCCTGCATCACACATAATTTATTAAATTATTAACCCCTAAACCGTGGGCACCCCACATCACGACACACCAAATTAAACTATTAACCCCTAAACCTAACACCCCCTAACTTTAAATTAAACTTACAATATAACTACCTTAAAATAAATAAAAACTTACCTGTGAAATAAAAAAAATCCTAAGATTAAACTATAAATTAACCTTACATTACTATTTTAACCCCTTAATGACTGAGGACGTGCAGGGTACGTCCTCAGAAAAAAGGCAGTTAATGCCTGAGAACGTACCCTGCACGTCCTCGGTCTGGAAAGCAGCTGGAAGCGATCCTGCTCGCTTCCAGCTGCTTTCCGGTTATTGCAGTGATGCCTCGATATCGAGGCATCCTGCAATAACATTTTTAAGCCATCCGGTGCAGAGAGAGCCACTCTGTGGCCCTCTCTGCACCGGAGATTGTTGGCTTACCGCGTTGGTGGGTGGGAGGCTGGTGGGAGGCGGGTGGTGGCCATCGATGGCCTTGGCGACGTGCAGGAGGGGCGGGATCGTGGGCGTGGGTGATCGGGGGCGCGCACTGACGCGCGCGCGTGCACGGAAGGGCGGGGGCGGGCGCGTGCACGGGGAGGGAGCGGGTGGGAACCGCTACACTACAGAAAAAAGTAAAAAAAAAAATGCATAAAAAAGGGAATAAAAGTTTTTTTTTTATTAATCAATTAAGGTGTTGGGGTTTGTCTGTGAGGGGGGGTGAAGCTACACTACAGAATTTCTATTTTTTTTTTAAAAAAAAACACGTTTTTTTCTTGAAACTGGGTACTGGCAGACAGCTGCCAGTACCCAAGATGGCCCCCAATAATGCAGAGGGGGAGGGTAAGAGAGCTGTTTTGGGGGTGGATCAGGGAGGTTGGGGGCTAAGGGGGGATTCTACAAAGCAGCATATGTAAATATGCTAAAAAAAAAAAAAAAGAACAAATTAAAAAAAAAATTTTATTTTAGTACTGGCAGACTTTCTGCCAGTACTTAAGATGGCGGGGACAATTGTGGGGTGGGGGAGGGAAGGGAGCTGTTTGGGAGGGATCAGGGGGTCTGATGTGTCAGGTGGGAGGCTGATCTCTACACTAAAGCTAAAATTAACCCTGCAAGCTCCCTACAAACTACCTAATTAACCCCTTCACTGCTAGCCATAATATACGTGTGATGCGCAGCAGCATTTAGCGGCCTTCTAATTACCAAAAAGCAACGCCGAAGTCATATATGTCTGCTATTTCTGAACAAAGGGGATCCCAGAAAAGCATTTACAACCATTTGTGCCATAATTGCATAAGCTGTTTGTAAATAATTTCAGTGAGAAACCTAAAATTGTGAAAAATGTAACGTTTTTTTAAATTTGATCGCATATGGTGGTGAAATGGTGGCATGAAATATACCAAAATGGGCCTAGATCAATACTTGGGGTTGTCTACTACACTACACTAAAGCTAAAATTAACCATACAAGCTCCCTACATGCTCCCTAATTAACCCCTTCACTGCTGGGCATAAAACACGTGTGGTGCGCAGTGGCATTTAGCAGCCTTCTAATTACCAAAAAGCAACGCCAAAGCCATATATGTCTGCTATTTATGAACAAAGGGGATCCCAGAGAAGAATTTACAACCATTTATGCTATAATTGCACAAGCTGTTTGTAAATGATTTCAGTGAGAAACCTAAAGTTTGTGAAAAAATTTGTGAAAAAGTGAACAATTTTTTTTATTTGATCGCATTTGGCGGTGAAATGGTGGCATGAAATATACCAAAATGGGCCTAGATCAATACTTTGGGATGTCTTCTAAAAAAAAATATATACATGTCAATGGATATTCAGGGATTCCTGAAAGATATCAGTGTCCCAATGTAACTAGCACTCATTTTGAAAAAAAGTGGTTTGGAAATAGCAAAGTGCTACTTGTATTTATGGACCTATAACTTGCAAAAAAAGCAAAGAACATGTAAACATTGGGTATTTCTAAACTCAGAACAAAATTTAGAAACTATTTAGCATGGGATTTTTTTGGTGGTTGTAGATGTGTAGCAGATTTTGGGGGTCAAAGTTAGAAAAAGTGTGTTTTTTTCCATTTTTTCCTCATATTTTATAAAAAAAATTAGAGTAAATTATAAGATATGATAAAAATAATAGTATCTTTAGAAAGCCCATTTAATGGCGAGAAAAACGGTATATAATATGTGTGGGTACAGTAAATGAGTAAGAGGAAAATTACAGCTAAACACAAACACCGCAAAAATGTAAAAATAGCCTTGGTCCCAAACGGACAGAAAATGGAAAAGTGCTGCGGTCATTAAGGGGTTAAAAAAGAAAATAACAGCCAATAGAATTTAAGCAGCTCTCATCCTATTGGCTGATTTAAAAATTTCAGCCAATAGGAATGCAATGGTACCCCAATATAAAAGGGGTACCTTGCATTCAAGCTTCAGTGTGTGGCGGAGATCACATGAAGAGGAGGCTCCGCACTGGATGTTATAGTCGCGGACGGTCCTGGTCAGCTCCGTGCCGCCACTGCTCCACACCACCGGGATGAAGATAGAAGATGCCCCCGCGATGGAGGAAGATGTCGCCGCCTGGATTAAGATGGATGTCTGGACTTCAGAAACTGTGAGTACATTTTATGGGGTTAGTGTTAGGTTTTTATTTTTATTTTTTCGGGTGTTTTTTCTGTGTTTTTTTTTAGATTAGGGCTTTTTTTTATTTTTTAATGGGTGCAAAAGAGCCGATTGCCCCGTTAAGGGAAATGCCTATACAAATGCCCCTTTAGGGACAATTGGTAGCTTAGTTTTTTTTTTTTAGACTTTTTTTACTTTGGGGGTTTTTACTATTAGGGGGGGACTTTGTAATTTTTGTATGTAAAAGAGCTGTTTAACTTAGGGCAATGCCCTACAAATGGCCCTTTTTAAGGGCTATTGTTAGTTTATTGATAGATTAGGGGGTGTTTTTATTTTGGGTGGCTTTTTTGTTTCTATAGGGGTATTGGATTAGGTTAAATTTTTAGTATTTTGGATAATGTTTTTGTTTTTTTTTGTAATCTTAGCGTTTTTTTATTTTTCGTAATTTTAGTGTTTTTGTTTTGTAATGTTAGGTTTTTTAAAAAATTTTTTGTAGAGTTAGGATTTTGTAATTTTGTAGCATACAAGGTTTCCACCGGGTATTAACAAAACATCCACAGGAGAGAAGTAGTGATATTAAAAATCCACTTTATTGGATTCAATACATGTTAAAATCGTAAATAACACGGCAGACAGGACTCCAACAGCTGACGCGTTTCCTGCCTCAACGGCACTTCATCAGAGCTGTTGCATAAGTATATAATGGCAAAGGGAATGTCTGTCTCAACCAATCAAATTCCAAGTCATTATAACCACATTTATCTCATTGTTACATACAAATCTATACATCAATTCACACTCAACGTACAATTAAAATACATATGTAAGAGGAAAGGTAGCCCTATGTACAAATATCAAAAAAGGTTTGTGAAAAATAAAAGTTAATATGCAAAACAGAGAGATCGATAAAAACATAAGAGGGTAAAGACACAATTGTTTAACCCTATCCTTGTATGCATTTCTTCAAATTTAAGGGCGTGTTGGAGAAGCCCTAACCACTTTGGGATTAACTTGCGTGCTGCTGCTGTTATGGTAGGGCTATGGTGAAAAGGGGTCTATACCACGGATACATCCGTTATCTGCCTTCATACCTACAGTATTTGGATTCAGCTACAAGCTGTTATACATTTGGGATTGGTGGATATTGAAATTACTGCTACATACGGCATAGAATCTGTGAGGTTAAGAGGCATCAGATGGAAGCCATCGGTTAATGTGGTAAGACCCAGCACACTATTAAATGCATTGGGATTTGAATAGGTATTTTCCTGATCGTTTTGAATATAAATGTAGCCATTTGTGGTTGGAGAGTTTGAACCTTTTAATATAACATTTTATTTTTTAATTGTAGATTTAACATGCATTAGATAGGAACAAACACACGCAGCTGCAGATCGTGAAACATATATAGGTTTTGCCCTTTTTTGCCCCCCAGGCGTAAGTCCTTCCTTGCCTTCAACCATGTTTAAAGGGACATTATACACTAGATTTTTCTTTGCATAAATGTTTTGTAGATGATCCATTGATATAGCCTATACAGGTTTTTTTTTTTTATGTATAGGTTTGCTTACTCTTAAATAACATTGCTCTGATTTTCAGACTCCTAACCAAGCCCCAAAGTTTTGAAGAATACTGATGTATATCTACTCCAGCTTGCTCCTGTTTGGGTAAATAGTCTTTTCATATGCAGAGGGAGAGGGGGGGTGTCTGCTGTTTTTACTATAGAACCACTTTCAGTGGGTGTTCCAGCTAACCTTTTTAACAGTGCTAGACTGGGAGCTTCTAAGTAAGTTTTTAAATGGTTTTATACTGGATTTTTAGATCAGTATCTGTGCATATTATTCTTTTAATAGTGTCTATTACATGCAGTTATGTGAAAATTGGTGTATACTGTCCCTTTAACTCATATGCCCATTTTCCTCAGCTTTTCTTGTTATATATTATTTAATAGCAATAGGATTTTAATTAATATTGAAAGTAATTGATGTCAGCAGGTGGCAATCAATATTAGTGTTCTTTGTTTATCAGTTTTGTGTCTCTCTTTTAAGGGACACTAAACACCTTGAGATTTTTATATAAACGGTTTCGTTTTGCATAATGATTTACCTTTGCAATAAATTTTCATTATTTAATTTGTGCCCTTTTCATGTAATTTAGTACTGCAAAATTAGGATTATCTAATTCTCAGAACTTGAAATACACCCTGCTGACTTCTCAGTTCTACCCTGCTACATATCTGTCCCTAATTAGCTTTAACTGATAACAACTGCAAAGCAAAGCCTTTTATACTAACTTTATGACAGTTGCTAGCCTTGTTGTCTGCAGACTAAAGGCCAGATTGGCTCCTCCAAATAAGGCAAATGATGGGTGGAGTTTGACTTTCGAAAAACAATTGCAGGAAAAAGGATGTTAATTTGTTTAAAAAAACCTTTAGACTTGGTTGATATGTTATTCTACAGCAACACAACAAGCACATCTTGTAATTACAAGGTGTGTACTGTCCCTTTAAGAACCACTTATTTTGGTGGTATTATGTCTACAAAAGCTAGGCAAAAATCATAAACCAGTTCCCTAGGGCCTAAGAAATAGGGGCAGTTGAGAATGATGACAGCGCACTCCATAGTCAGGATTCTAATCCAACCCATAAAGTCACTTGTAGGCAAAAGATGGCCATGTTTTAAGCTATGTTAAAGGGAAATTTGACTTGAACATTTTTTATTGTTTAAAAAGATAGATAATCCATTTTGTTGCCCATTCCCCTGTTTTACATAACCAACACTGTTACATTAATATTCTTTTTACCTCTGTGATTACCTTGTATCTAAGCCTCTGCAGACTGCCCCCTTATCTCAGTGCTTTTACAAACTTGCATTTTAGCCAATTAATGCCGGTTTTTGCATAACTCCACCGGAGTGAGAACAGTGTTTTCTATATGGTGCACATGAACTAGCACAGGCTGGCTGTAAAAAGCTAATACAAATGCACTGATATGAGGCAGCTTGCAGGTGCTTAGATTAGACAGACCAAGATTTAGGGGTTATAAAGGTTATAAAGTATATCAATATAACAATGTTGGTTGTGCAAAGCTGGGGAATCTGTAGTAAAGGTGTTTTCTATCTTTTTAAACAAATCAAGTAGACTCTCCCTTAAAAAATGTTCCATGGATACAGTGTTTTCTCAAACATCCAACAATGTTGTGTGCTACTTTGGAGTTGCCTGTTAGCTCAGTAAAGTAAAATTATCTTTGGAGATGACACTGTCAGATGTGAAGGATAATTTTTTTAGTGTTAGTTTCAACAGTTATATTCTTCCACTTTTATAACATTTATTCAAACTTTTTTGAGTTTTAAAATAAATACCTTTACTACGGAAAACAATATAGACCTGATAGTAGAAGAAGATCTAAAAAAAAAAGTGGGAAAAATACATCCTACTCACGCGCAAACCCGATCACATATTCTCAAGTGCACTAAATATATGTAATGTTGGTGTATTTATCAGCAGCAGTTGCCACCAAAGTGTTACATATTGTAATTATGAATATTAATAATTAATAGCAGTATAAAATTATTGTCAGCAATAGCTCCAATTAATATAGCAGAATTTTGTCAATACACTCCAGTAAGATGTACCCCAAAATAACACTATTGACATATCTATATATTTGACAACAATATTATTATTAAAAATTAATATTCAATCTCAATATAAAATATTGCTAAATTCTGACCAGTTAATCTTTATTTACACACATTAATTATATTTATGTAGTAACTGAATATCACCTATGACCAGTTATATCTATCAATTGATCAATACAATATTAAAATATAAAGCAGGCTATAGGGATATTTAGATTAATTACCTTTTAAGGTATTGTTTATTATCCCATGAATGGATGAAATATTTCTATAAATTAACCTTAACTCAAAATGAATCACTTAAATATCCCACAGGAATATTACTAGAACATTTTTTAGTTAGCCAGAAATAAACAAATCCAATATATAGCTTATTTAACAACGTTATATCCAAATCTCACAATGAAATTTTAGCTTGACTCCCACAAATCTAATGAAAATTTCAAGGAATACAATTCACTATATTACCCAAAATAGTCTTATAATACTTCAAATAATCAACCAGAGAAATATATATATTATCATCACAATAACCAATTCATTTGCAATTCTTGAGGGATTTCACAGTAAATTAAAAATGAATTTATAAATATTAATGCCTGACCCTTTTCTCAATAATAACTGACTTAGCGCTAGTATATTTAATATATGAAATACACTGGTCTATTTAATACTAGCGTTGTAACTATAAAGTACCTCTTTAAATACCAGCTTCAATTAAACTACAGCAATAAATAATATATTTGCTTTAAAACATTAAAAACATAATCAAATTGTTTAATAGATTACCAGTAAACCAATTTGAGAGTTCAATATTCCAGATATTTCTTATGGTCATACGTGAAGGTATCAAGATTTTGCAAGGGTACAGGTCACAGAGTTAGCTCTCTTGCCCAAAGAGTTTTCAAGCCAGGATTCAGAGAAAGTAGGTCCAAATGGTGTGTATCTCTGTTTTACAAAGTGAGTCTGTCCCTCGCCGAAACATGTAAGCCGGGCTGTTCATACAACCTTCTTCCTCCTTGGTGTATGTATCTCCTGATTTTTACTATGGATTACTAAATACATGGGAAGTTTTACTTATTGAACTTTGGTGCTTGAGCGTATCTTCTTTGGATCTACTATTATTTTCAGCACACGCACCCCCTGCCATTACCTGCAGCTGTAAATCCCGTGGACTTTTTGTAAATCACACAGGCTGTGTCATCACTATACGACCACTGGGGGAGCAGACTGAGAGGCTTACACGCTGAGACGAAAGGGAGACAGGGTTTATGGAAGTAAGTAGAGCAAAGTGTACACACCCCTTTATAGAGGTGCAGCGTGTGCGGTCTCCTTACGAAGAGATCCGGACTTGATGCTCGCCTGTCCGCAGTACTCCTTTAGGCTCTAGAGGTCTGGTAAGAAGACGCCGTGTTTTAAACTGAGAGACATACATGTTTATATTTGTTGAGGTCATAACACTATTTTCTTTGCACTGACATGTAAATACATATATACACATATAAATACATATGTACACATACAGGGAGTGCAGAATTATTAGGCAAGTTGTATTTTTGAGGATTCATTTTATTATTGAACAACAACCATGTTCTCAATGAACCCAAAAAACTCATTAATATCAAAGCTGAATAGTTTTGGAAGTAGTTTTTAGTTTGTTTTTAGTTATAGCTATTTTAGGGGCATATCTGTGTGTGCAGGTGACTATTACTGTGCATAATTATTAGGCAACTTAACAAAAAACAAATATATACCCATTTCAATTATTTATTTTTACCAGTGAAACCAATATAACATCTCAACATTCACAAATATACATTTCTGACATTCAAAAACAAAACAAAAACAAATCAGTGACCAATATAGCCACCTTTCTTTGCAAGGACACTCAAAAGCCTGCCATCCATGGATTCTGTCAGTGTTTTGATCTGTTCACCATCAACATTGTGTGCAGCAGCAACCACAGCCTCCTAGACACTGTTCAGAGAGGTGTACTGTTTTCCCTCCTTGTAAATCTCACATTTGTTGATGGACCACAGGTTCTCAATGGGGTTCAGATCAGGTGAACAAGGAGGCCATGTCATTAGATTTTCTTCTTTTATACCCTTTCTTGCCAGCCACGCTGTGGAGTACTTGGACGCGTGTGATGGAGCATTATCCTGCATGAAAATCATGTTTTTCTTGAAGGATGCAGACTTCTTCCTGTACCACTGCTTGAAGAAGGTGTCTTCCAGAAACTGGCAGTAGGACTGGGAGTTGAGCTTGACTCCATCCTCAACCCGAAAAGGCCCCACAAGCTCATCTTTGATGATACCAGCCCAAACCAGTACTCCACCTCCACCTTGCTGGCGTCTGAGTCGGACTGGAGCTCTCTGCCCTTTACCAATCCAGCCACAGGCCCATCCATCTAGCCCATCAAGACTCACTCTCATTTCATCAGTCCATAAAACCTTAGAAAAATCAATTTTGAGATATTTCTTGACGTTTCAGCTTGTGTGTCTTGTTCAGTGGTGGTCGTCTTTCAGCCTTTCTTACCTTGGCCATGTATTTGAGTATTGCACACCTTGTGCTTTTGGGCACTCCAGTGATGTTGCAGCTCTGAAATATGGCCAAACTGGTGGCAAGTGGCATCTTGGCAGCTGCACGCTTGACTTTTCTCAGTTCATGGGCAGTTATTTTGTGCCTTGGTTTTTCCACACGCTTCTTTTGCGACCCTGTTGACTATTTTGAATGAAACGCTTGATTGTTCGATGATCACGCTTCAGAAGCTTTGCAATTTTAAGAGTGCTGCATCGCTCTGCAAGATATCTCACTATTTTTTACTTTTCTGAGCCTGTCAAGTCCTTCTTTTGACCCATTTTGCCAAAGGAAAGGAAGTTGCCTAATAATTATGCACACCTGATATAGGATGTTGATGTCATTAGACCACACCCCTTCTCATTACAGAGATGCACATCACCTAATATGCTTAATTGGTAGTAGGCTTTCGAGCCTATACAGCTTGGAGTAAGACAACATGCATAAAGAGGATGATGTGGTCAAAATACTCATTTGCCTAATAATTCTGCACTCCCTGTATATAGACATATATATATATATATATATATATATATACACACACACACATATACATATATATATATATATATATATATATATATATATATATATATATATATATATACACATACATACTTTGATATCCATCTTTAGACATCTATATGTATGTATCTCAATGTTAAAGCCCTTTACCTACCTTTTTTTTTTCTAACACCTGAGATCTCATATCTTTGAGCCCATATAACTTTTTTGTACAATTTTTATTTAATAATTTTTATTAGATGGTATTAATATGAATGTAACTGTACTTTGTAATGTATTTTTGATGTGTTTTATGAGACTTTTTTGTTTCGCGAAACAGTTAACCAGAGCCCTGAGGTCACACTAACCAAACGTGCGTTAACTTCAATTGTGCTGAAGCGATCACGTTTACTTTTAACTTGTAATACGAGTAGAGAACCCGATGCACGCAAACAGCTGGGATAAACCCCTTATCGCTAACACTAAAACTGTTAACGTGCCACTAGTAATCTGGCTCTGAATAAATGCTTTTTATAATGATATATTATTCAAAGCAAATATTAGCCTGAGAATAATATATATTAGTTATTTAAATACTGAAGAAATATGTGCAGTGTTTCAGTTTCTATATTGTAATTTCTTTGGTTTAAAAGTCTATTCTTTTTATCTGAAATTCTCTGCTGATGCCCCTTAGTCAATCCAAATGCAGTAGCACAGATTAAACTGATAAAGCAATCTCACAGGGTTTAGAGTCCTTTAACAAACAGTCAAAATAAAAAAATTGTGTTTATTATATGATGAAGTTTGCATGACTCTCTTAAAAGGACATAAAACCCCCACATTTTCTTTCATTATTCAGATAGAGAATAAGATAAAAAGTTTACAATGTACATCTATTATCAAATTTATCTTAGTTCTCATTTTATTCTTTGTTGAAGAGATACCTAGGTAGGTAGCGTGCACATGCCTGAAACACTATATGACAGGAAATAGTGATGCCGTCTAGTGCTCTTGCTAATTTATAACATTGTTGCAGAACTACTGCCATATAGTGCTGCAGACACGTGCACACTCCTTAGCTTACATCCTGCTTTTTGACAAAGGATAACAAGAAAATGAAGAGAATTTAATAATAGAAGTAAATTGAAAAGTTGTTTAAAATTGTATGCTCAACCTCAGGGGTGCCAAACCTGTGGCCCATGGGCCACATGCAGCCCAGGACGGCTTTGAATGCAGCCCAACACAAATTCATAAACTTTCTTAAAACATTATGAGATTTTTTTGTGTGTATTTTGTACTTGGCATAGCGCCACCGCACGCCATACGCTCTCGCTATTTGTACGCATGGTTTAATTTTACATCGGTGTGCGGCTTCCAGTGTGTTATCTTCCTAGCGCAGACAGTCGAATTTGCACCATCAGATGTTACGTGTGCTTGTGACTTGCCAAGTAAAACGCAGAGATTATCGATAAAATTTCAACCTACCTTTGTACCCCAAGGCAGAATATGCTGTGATCTGTGATGTCCAGAAATGCAGGTCCGGAAAAATAATCAATATCTTGGTATATTTGCAACTCCATTTTCTCAGTCAACATAAATACGTTACCTGCTAACTTTCAAATGGAATGCATAGAGCTGCAATTTGACATTTAAATTAAAGGGACATAATACTCATTTGCTAAATCCCTTGAAACTGATGCAGTATAACTGTAAAAAGCTGACAGGAAAATATCACTTGAGCATCTCTATGTAAAAAAGGAAGATATTTTACCTCACAATTTTCTCAGCTCAGCAGAGTAAGTTCTGTGTAAAAAGTTATCTTCAGCTGCTGTCCAGCTGCAGTTAAAAAAAAAAATGAAGAAATTAAATGCAGCCAATCAGTATCAACAGTGCTGAGGTCATGAACTCTTTTACTGTGATCTCATGAGATTTCATAGTAAACTTCCTTAAACTGAATAGGGAAATAATATGAGTGTGCACAAAGCTCACTCCATTGCCTGTCCAGGGATAGACATACTGATTTGCTGCTTAAAGTCCTTTACAATGGGGTATGAATACTTTGGACATTTTGAGGTAAAATATCTTTCTTTTTTACATAGAGATGTTCAGGTGATATTTTCTAGTCAGCTTTTTACAGCTATGCTGCATTATTTTCAAGTGTTTCAACATTTGGGTATCACGGCCCTTTAAAGAAAAAAATGATCATGTCCCTTTACTGGACCTATCTTCCCAGAGACAAATACCCCTTATTCATGTCATCACTTTTTGGCAGCACCTATATTTGTGAGCAACTATTTTCACGGATGAAGCACACAAAGAGTAAAATTAGAATCAAAATATCTGATTAGCACCTAGAGAATTCGCAACTACAGTACTTCCATTGAACCAGATATTGATGCATTAGTTTCTTGAAAACAATCTCAAATATCCAACTAGTTTTATGTTGCCCTTTTTTCTTTTACTTTTATAATAAAGAATATTTTAAAAAAAATCTATTGTTAAGTGTATTTTATGTGTGGCCCAAGACAATTCTTCTTCCAATGTGGCCCAGGGAAGAAAAAGTTTGGGTTTTATGTCCCTTTAAATGTATTATATTTGACTTGTCCCATAGGGAGATTTACGTGCCTTTGGAGTTTGCAATATTCAATAAACATTTTTGTAGCAGCTTAGCTATCACTGTTCTCCACGTTGCTGTCTAATAACCTACAGGTGCTCAGTTCTGCTAATTGGTGGTATTATAATCTAATTAGTTTCTGAGATGACTAATCAAACTGTAATCAAGCACACTAACACAAATTAGTACATTATGCCCTCATAATTTCACTGTGTAAAAGGTGTTTCTTATGCACTGTCAAAAGAAAGTAGATCTCAAATTCAACGGCACACTCAGACATAAACATTACTATTGGGTGATTTTTACTCATCATATGTATATTATGCATATATCAGAAAGTGTCAAAGCTTCCCACTTTTTTTTCCCTTTTTGATGACTAATAGGTTAAGAAGCTTTCATTTGTATCTTAGCCACATACAACTAACTCTTAGAACCTGGTAATACATTTTTTTAGACCTTATATTGCAATGTAGGTGTCTCTGTTTTATATCCAGATCCTGAATAGTTAGATAAACAGCTCCCAAAGTAGAATTTTCCTGTCTAAAGTTCTTTACAGGACCTGACCTCACAGTACTGACGAGTCTTTATCCATAATCTTACCAGACCAGAGAAGTCATATCCACTCTAGGTTTAAAGGGATGGGAAACTCAAAATTAAACTTGTATGAGTTAGATAGAGCATGATTTAGATAGAACAGTAAATTAACTTCTATTTTCAAATGTGCTTCGTTCTATTTATATCCCTTGTTGAAAAAGAAATACGCACATATCTATCTGCTGATTGGTGCCCGCACACATTTGTCTGTTGTTATTGGCTAACTAGATGTGTTCATCTAGCTGCCATTAGTGCATTGCTGCTCCTTCAGCAAAGGATAATAAGACAATAAAGCAAATTTGATAACAGAAGTAAATCCAAAAGTTTAAAAATTGTATGATCTATCCAAATCATGAAATCATTTTGGGGGGTTTCTGTCCCTTTAATGGGGCTGAGTTACATGCTTTTTTACTGCCTATGCACTGGAATTATAATATAAAAGTGTGAAAATGGCCTGGGTCTCTAGTTTTCTTTTCCTGATAGCCCCCAGCATTTGTCAGAGACTCCTGGTTTTAGAATGTTAGCAACAAGGGACAGGTACTCTTCTTTTACAATACCTGAACTTTAGCTGTTTTGGGAAATAAAGGATGGTTTCAGTTCTTTCAGATGAATATTAATGGGATAAAAAGCAGACCTTGAACGCTTGATTTTGCTATTGGATGTCAGGCATTCTTAACTAGATTACAAGTGGAGTGCAAAACTATTAGTTCTGCTTGGATTCTGCCCTTATATCCTCCTCTCGCCTCACTACCTGTCCCCTTGATCCTATCCCCTCACAATTACTGCCCTCCCTCCCTCCCTCTCTCCTACTCTTAATCCTATCCTCACACATATTTTTTATCTCTCCCTCATCACTGGTATATTTCCCTCATCCCTTAAACATGCACTAATTACACCTATCCTCAAAAAATCTTTTCTTGATCCGTCATCCAACTGCCCTATTTCCCTACTCCCCCTCCCTTCAAAACTTTCCTGAAAGGCTTGTATATACACGTTTATCACATTTCCTCTTATTAAACTCCCTCATTGATCCATTTCAATCTGGATTTTGCCCACAACACGCCACAGAAACTACAATCATTAAGGTTACTAATGACCTAATTACAGCAAAATCGAAACGCCACATTTTTTTGTTAATCCTTCTTGATCTGTCTGCAGCCTTTGACACAGTCAACCACACTCTCTTGCTACAAACCCTCTAATCCTTTCGGCATCTGTGACACAGCCCCCTTGTGGCTCTTCTCTTACCTGTCTAAACAGACCTTTAGTGTTACCTTCTCTGGCACATCCTGTCCCTTTACCACTTTCTGTTGGGGTACCACAAGGCTCTGTCCTTGGTCCCCTTCTCTTCTCAATTTATACATCATCCTTAGATTCCTTAATACAGTCCCACATATCCAGTGGCGTCACTAGGGTTGGTGTCACCCGGTGCGGTAAGTTATGGTGTCACCCCCCCCCCCCCAGAAAGCAGACACACCCAAACACAAAAACACAGGCACACACACATAAAAACACTCAGACACGGGGCGGAGCCAGCCACCGCCAGATATGGCTGCATAGTAAGGAAGCTCCGGGCTACCAGGTACTTCCTAACCATATTATAAGCCCTAGGTGCTAACTAACAACATACCCCAAGACCTCTTCTAAAGCCGTGCACTACGGTGCATGCAAAGATAGAGCCTAAACATCGGGATCTGAGAGATATGTGAACGGAAGCGCCATGTAAGCAGAGATCACTAGGCCTCAAACCGTGACGCACATTCAGAAGCGGAGAGACGGAGCACTACAGAGCGGCACCGGAGGCAAGTTATAAGTAAAACACCTACACCCTCACGGTCAGCGACCCCTCTCCAGCCAGATACGGAGCACACCGAGCAGCTTTGTCAGCACACACCTGATCCAGAGGGGATATAAGAGTGCAGTAGGGGCCGACATATAAGAGGTGCCCCTAGGCTAACTGGTATACACTAACAAGGCCTGACATGCTCGTACCATGAGACATAATACCGATAAGGGCTTAAGGGCAATCGGTTAACTCTAGGCTGAGATAATAAATGACAAACCACAAAGTTCCATCAACAAAAAGTACTCAGCAGTGAGCAACTACACTAACAGATATAAATGGAGAATTAAAAGACCGCTAAGCAGAGTGTCAGCTAGATCCCTGCATGCAACCTGCAATATAAATGCAAGCAACATCATTACGCTAAAACAACAACAGTGAGTGACATACTATAACCCTCTTAATTTACACAACACGAATAGATCTGTTGGACATAAAAACTATACTTCTGACCATCTGCTGTGTTGCGACAGTGAAACACACTACGTATATCCCACAAGATGGCGTCCAGGAGACCCCCTAAATCTGATAAAGCAGGCAAACCCCAAACAACCCCTGCAGGCAAGATGAAAAACTTTTTTAAAGTACTTGATACGACAGAACCTGCCATCACTGGCACACAAGATCTGGATAGCAACCAGTCTGACACTGAATCATCAGAAATAGGACAATGCCCTAAAGAACAGCTCACGAAGGCCGATCTAGACAACCTACCAACAAAAGCGGATTTTGCATCCCTCATAGCACAAGTGGGGAAAATGATCAAAGATGGCCTCAAAGAGGTCAGGAAGGACATCTCCGAATTAGGAGAGAGAGTACTACACCTTGAAGATGATCTAGAATCGGTACAAAAAGAGGCTGATTTGCAAAACAGAATTTTAGATACTCAAGACTCAACAATCCTACAGATGCAAATGCAATTGGAAGACCTAGACAATAGGGGTCGCCGCAGTAACATTAGAATACGAGGGGTCAGTGAAAAAATCACTCCACAACAGATACCACTATACCTGCAGGCACTGTTTCAAACTATCCTACAGACCCCAGAGAATCCCAACCTGCCTGTAGAGAGAGCGCATCGTGCCCTCAGGCCTAAACCACCTGAAGGAAAGCCTCCAAGAGACATTATCCTCAAATTCCAATCTTTCAATGACAGAGAAAAGATAATGGAAGCCTCAAGGAAAATGAGACAAATCTCCCACAATGGAGATAGCATCCAAATCTACGCTGACCTAAGCATCATCACATTGAACAAACGAAGAGAGGCCAAATATCTAACTCTACATCTACAGGAACTAAAGATACCATATAGATGGGGATTCCCGTTTTGTATAAAAGTGATACAAGGATCAACTGTTGCTATCTACAGATCCCCAGAAGATCTGAGAGACTTTTGCAAACACCTGAACATCCCGGAACCCGCACTGCCCAGGTTAGATACCCAAACTCCAAAAGACAACCTCAAGCTCACTAAAGATCCAAAGCCTCGGGGGAGTTCATGGTCCAGAATCAGTAGGAAAAGACATCAATCAGCCTCCGGATCAGTAGATGAAGGGTCACACTCGACATGATAATAGAGGACTTGACAGAGTTGTTATTTGAAAATGTCAATAATCATTGCATATAGATGCAATGTTACACATGCTCTTCCTACCCATAAAGGGACTATAACCCATATCCCACCTCTACCCCCTGGTATAACGGTAGTGTGAGTATGAGCTTTCATTAGTAACTGCCTTATGATGATCTGATAGACAGGTATGCAAACTGTTAGATTCCTTTGTGATTCCCCTTAATGACTAGCCTTATACTGTTTATCTTTGTATTCTCTCATGTCTCTCTTACAGTATGGAACAATCATAAGTAAAAATTTACACCTAGTCTAAATAACATCATAAGAAGTACTGATACTCCCATGTCCGTATTTTTATGCGAACTGGGCAGTATCCCCTTTCACCATATGAATTGTATATGTATTTATGCAATCCTTATACTTTCATTGTTGTTTGTTGGTTAAATGTTAAGTTAGTTATGTTGAATAGTTGGTTAAGTTGTAGAATCACTGAAAAAGTTCATGTCTTTCTGGTTCTACATGTGATATTACAGGTTCAAATGAATGGGTCCCATTACAAGCTTTCCAATCTTAAGGGTAAACATAGGAAACAAACTCAACCCCACCGATGTCCACATTGATAGGAGCTAGACACATTAATATCCTCACACAAAATACCAAAGGCCTGAATTCTCCTGTAAAAAGATCGATAGCCCTTAATTGGTTTACTAGACAGAAAAGTGAAATAATATTTATCCAGGAAACACATTTTAAAGACGGTAGCACGCCGAAATTTTCCTCAAAGCACTTCCCAACAGGTCACTATAGCTCCCACCCACATAAAAAGATAAACGGAGTAGGCATACTGCTACACAAAAACATCCCCCTACAGAACATCACTACACATAAAGATACAGAAGGCAGATACCTAATACTGGTAGGTGAACTATATAATAAGCCGATAACTTTAGCTAATGTATATGCACCTAACAGAGGGCAAGCTAAATTTTTCAAAAAACTCACGAACAAACTTCTAGAAGTGTCAAAGGGATCCACAATACTAGCAGGAGATTTCAATGTAGTTTTAAACCCCAAGCTAGATAGCTCACAAGCAAAAAGCTGTTTGTCAGATAGCACGATTAGAAACATAGCTAGTAGTTTGAGAACCTCTTCATTAATAGATGTATGGAGAACTCAACACCCGACACAAAAAACATTCACCTTCTTTTCTACTCCAAATAGATCTCACTCAAGGATAGACTATATATGTGTAGATCAGTTAAGTCTGTCCCTGGCAAAAAACACAGATATTGTACCAACCCCTTGGTCAGACCACTCAGCGACCACTTTAACTCTGGACTGGCCAGACCGCCCAATAAGGGACTTCTGCTGGAGATTGGATAACACTCTACTTTTACAGGAGCATATCCCTGTTAAAATAACCAAATCTCTAACTGAATACTTTAGATACAATCAAAACGCAGATACTGCCCCTACTACAGTATGGGAAGCTCATAAAGCCGTTATTAGAGGGGAATTCATTAAACAAAAATCAATCCTTAACAAATCCTATAATCAGGAATACACACAATTATTTCAAAACCTGAGGGAAGCGGAGAAACTACACCTAGATAACCCTGATTCCCAGATTAGCCTCGATGGTCTCACAGCAGTAAGAAGGGCCCTGAACAATTTACTAAACAGAGAAGTGCATAGAAAGGCATATTACTTAAAGAAACTTTACTTCACTGAGGGGAACAGAGCAGGACCACTGCTAGCCAGAGCTCTAAAGAAAAAATCACTTGGGAATTATATCCATAAAATGCAGGACAAAACAAAACAGGAAACCTTTGATTGCAAAGAAATAGCAAATATATTCAGTAGCTACTATAGATCTCTTTATAACTTAACACCAATTGTAGACCCTCCCCTATCAGGCCTGATAAAGGAATATATAGATAAGGCGGACCTCCCAGTCATCCCACAGGACATAGCTAAAACTATGGAAGCCCCGATTACAGAACGAGAGATAACCGACGCAATAGCGAGCTTACCCACACAAAAGAGCCCAGGTCCAGATGGACTCACAAATATGTACTATAAGAGATTCCAATCAACACTAACCCCACATTTAGCAAGTATGTTTAACTATCTAGATAAGGAGGGACAGCTATCCCCACTGCTCCTAGAAGCGCACATCACCGTATTACATAAGGAAGGGAAACCCACAACACAACCCGAGAGCTATAGGCCAATTTCATTGCTTAATGGGGACATAAAGATTTATGCCAAAATATTAGCGAAAAGAATTAGTGCAATTTTACCGTCAATCATCCAGTTAGACCAGGCGGGCTTTGTTCCGCACAGGGAGGCCAGGGACAACACAATTAGAACTGCCCGTATAATAGAGTATGTAACAACCCACAAGATCCCAATGGCCCTGGTCTCCACTGATGCGGAGAAAGCTTTTGATAGGGTGGCTTGGCCCTTCCTCAGAGCTTCTCTGCAGAGGTTTGGATTTGGGGAGATTATGATTAAGAGAATCTTCCAACTCTATGACTCTCCCTCCGCCAAAGTGAAAGTTAATGGGGTTTTGTCCCAGGGATTCCCAATAAATAATGGAACGAGACAGGGATGCCCGCTCTCGCCGGTCTTGTTTGTACTAGTCATGGAGGTTCTGGCATCCAAAATACGCTCTAACACAGAGATAGTGGGTATAAACATAGGCCCAAACCACTATAAGCTCTCGATGTTCGCAGATGATGTCTTGTTGACATTGTCCTCCCCAGACAGATCTATCCCTGCGCTAATTGAGGAATTTGATGAATTTAGCAAGATGTCCAACTTCCTCATAAACCAACAAAAATCAGAGATTCTATGCGTAGCTATGACCCGGAAGGAAGGATTGGCACTTAAAGATCTCTGCCCATACAAGATACAAACCTCACAACTAAAGTATTTGGGAGTATTCCTAACCCCTAAGATTACTCACTTATTCGAAGCAAATTATAAACCATTGCAAAATACAATAACACATACTCTCCAGAATTGGAGAGATAAACCCATATCGTGGTGGGGTAGGGTTCAGGCGATAAAAATGTCAATACTACCGAAGATTCTATACACCTTGCAGGCAATCCCAGTTGCCTTACCTAGACTATACCTCACACATCTACAAAAACTCATACACTCATTTATTTGGGGCAAGATAAAACCACGCGTCAACGCGGCCACTATGCACAGAGCAGTGAGGGAGGGTGGCCTGGGAGTACCAAAACTAGAAACGTACTACCACTCAATAGCCCTCCAGCACATTCTAGATTGGCACATAAAGAAAGATGATAAAGCCTGGGTGTCCTTAGACTCCCAAATCCTTAGAGCCCCAAGGCCTGGTGCCATCTGCTGGATGGACAAACGTCTCAGACCTACGGTCTGCCAGACATCAATGCTTTATAAACATATATTGGAGGTATGGGACTACCTAAACCAAAAGTTCCCTAAGCTATCAACACCCCAATCCCCCCTCACTCCAATATCAGCAAATATGGAATTAACAGGAGGATATGAACCCATACAGGGAGTCCGAGTCACATGGGAAATACCTGATTCCTTACCAATAATTAATTTCTTAAACAAGAGAACATTGAAACCTAGACAGGAAATGACACAAATACTACGGGGGGCCTTCACATCATGGCTCAAATACACACAACTCTCACATTACATAAATAGTAACCAAAACAAGCAGGATCTAACTAGACCCCCGACTGCTTTTGAAAACTTGTGCCTGTTAGCCACTCCCGCTAGAGGTACCCTTTCCATAGCTAAAAGAACACTAGATACAGCTACGCAAATGCACCTCCCAACATACACTGAACACTGGCAACAAGACTTAGGCGTAGTGATAGACGAGGAAACCTGGAGAAAAATCTTTAATAACACCCGAAGATCGTCTACTTCCACTAAAATAGTTGAAATGAATTTTAAAATCCTGATGCGGTGGTATCTCACACCACATAGGCTACACAGAATCTACCCCGCGTCTTCGGCCTTATGCTGGAGGAACTGTGGAGCTACAGGGACTATGGCTCATGTTTGGTGGCTCTGTCCTAAGATTAAACCCTTCTGGAGTAAGATCGAACAGATACTACAGAAATTAGGGGGCACAGACTTCACATTAACACCATTAATAGCATTATTAAATAATACACCTAGTTGCAGATGCAGAATCCGTCAGGGCTTAATTCAGATAAGCTTGAATAGTGCAAAATCCCTAATATCCCTTAACTGGAAATCCCCTTTGATCCCCACAATCCAGCAATGGATCTCGAAAATGAATGATATACTCCCACTAGAGCAATATGGTTACTACAGAAGAAACCAACTAGGCATATTCCTAGATATGAAACTTTACTGGGAGGATCTAGCCAACTCGGCTGACCTGAACATTTAATGTCCCCAAAACAAAATAAACACGATTAAACAGACATAAACATTAAAATAGAGAAACAGTTACGAGGCCATGCCACACCAAACATATTTAACTGGGGCCCCAGATATGACATTAGCTAAACCCTACCCTTTTGCATGCACAAAAGATAAGATACTTGGACCATCCTATCACAGACAGAACTTGTAGAACTGTTGTTTTGTTAAAATAGTTGTATAGTTATTTAAGTTTTTTGTTTTAATTGGTTATACGCATCAATACTTAAGTACTGGACTCGTGAAGTTAATAAAATAAAATATGCGAGACAGACTCGCCAAGATGCAAAGTCCTATGGGACTGATGGACACAGAACTTCTCACCCATGCCATACCGAGACCATTGTATAAGCTCAGAAATGTAACATTAACAGAATCTGTCAGATGTTGTAACGTCATTAATGTGTGAAAACCAATAAAAATTATGTTTCAAAAAAAAAAAAACACTCAGACACACTTAAAAACACACTCAGATGCACACACAAACTTGGAAACACACACACAAAAACACACACACAAAAAACACTCAGACACACACAAAAACACTCAGACACACACACACACAAAAACACTCAGACACACACACACACAAAAACACTCAGGCACACACACAGAAACACTCAGACACACACACACAAAAACTCAGACACACACACACATACATACAAAATATGTAAACTGCACTGCATTAATTATAAAGCTCATGCCTAGAGCTGCTCCCTGGCTCAGCAGAGCATCAAATGAAAGATAAATGGAGCATTTTAAAAATAAATCACTAAAGAAAAGGTTTAGGCATGCAAACTATGAAAATTCTGCTCTCTGACTCTGTTCCAAGTCTGTCAGTGCACAGCCCTGGGCCACGTGCCTACCACTTCTTATGGCCAAGCACCTCTGCTCTCTGCCCACCCCCAGACCCCTGTCCACCTTCCCCCTCCTACCTCTTCAGTGTGCACTTAGTGTACTGTAACCATACCGGTCTGGTGGGCATCATACGTAGCTATTTCACTTTAGAGACAGTGTCAGACAGTCATGCGATCAGGTGCCAGGCATCCCCCTCATAATTTCCCAGTTCCCGTTTAGAGAGACATCACAGCAGTGAGTGACTCCACTGCTCCACACGTCATTGAGCAGTGAGCACAGATAGGCAGGCAGGTTTAGGCTAGCAGCGCAACTTCGCAAGCCCCACGGCACGCCCACAACATTCATAGTGAAATTGGGCTTAGGAGGAGCAAAGTACAAACAAGCAAAAGCAGCCGGGAAAACTATTTGTGGAAATTGCAGCGCTGGCTCAAGGGGCAAAAAAATGAAGTGTCTACAACTTCCCCAATCCCACTAATGTTCACAAATGCTGGCCCCTCTAATAAAAAAAATATATGCATCTCTACATTGTATTTCTTTGAATTTCAATAAAATGTAAATGTAATGTTTTTTTTTTGGTGGTGTCACCCCATGGAGGGTGTCACCCGGTTGTGGCCCTCACCCCCCGCACCCCTTAGTGACGCCACTGCATATATCTCCGACCTAGTCCCATATATCTCCGACCTAGTCTCCAGATACTCACCATCCTGTTCCCTTCGCTCTGCTCATGACCTCCTTCTCTCCTCCTCTCTCGTTACTGCCTCACATTCCCATCTACAACTTCTCCAAACTGGCCCCTATTTTGTGGAACTATCTGCCTCGCTCTACACGACTCTCCCCTAGTTTTCAAACTTTCAAGCGCTCCTTAAAGACTTTACTGTTTAGGGGTGCATATATTATATACTAACATTTTTCTATTTCAGTTCTTCTTCTCCTTTAGCTATCCCCTTGAACCCCCTTAGCATGTAAGCCTAACAAAGGTGTGATAGGGATAGTTTAAATACCTATGTTCTTCACTTTTATATTCATTTTATATATATATATATATATATATATATATATATATATATATATATATATATAAAATTGTAAAATATATGTCTATAGCTATGTATTTTAATTACATTTAATTAAAGGTAAATTAATTAAGAATTGAAGGGACACTAAACCCAAATTTATTTTTTCTTTCATGATTTAGATAAAGCATGCAATTTTAAGCAACTTTCTATTTACTCCTTTTATCAATTTTTCTTCGTTCTTTTGCTATCTTTATTTAAAAAGCAGGAATGTGATGCATAAGAGCTGGCCCATTTTTGGTTGAGGACCTAGGTTATGCTTGCTTATTGGTGGGTAAATGTAAGCCTCCAATAAGCAAGCACTATCCATGGTGCTGAACCTAAAATGGGCTGGCTGCTAAGATTTACATTCCTGCTTTTAAAATAAAGATAGCAAGAGAACAAAGAAAAATTGATAATAGGAGTAAATTAGAAAGGTGCTTAAAATTTCATGCTCCTGAATTATGAAAGAAAAATGTGGGTTCAGTGTCCCTTTAAAAGTAGAAATGGTAGAAAGTTTACCAATTTGTGTCTTTTTATGTGCACACTTCTACTGAGCATGTCCAAGAGTTCACAGTAAATAGGTATACAAGTCTGTCATTGGCTGATGGCTGACATATGTTTCAGGGGACAGGGAAATTAAAGGAATCTTTGAAATTTGGCAGAAAAAAAAATACACTGCTCATTTGCAATTTAAAGTTTATTATGCATGTCTTAATTATGAAATTCCACTGTATTTAAAAAACATGAAAAAAAGGGAAATGTTAAGGAGATAAGGTATATGACAAGGGTGGGAGTGGCAAGGGATCAGGGATGTGTATATTTTTGTAAGTCTTATGTTAAATTAAAGGGTTATTTTGTTATGCATAATAAACATTTTTGCCATTAATGGTATTTTTTTTAATTTTTATTTCCTATAATTTAGCTCTGAAAATTTTAGATGCAGTTGATAGGACCATTTGGCATTACCTGGTCAGAGTGTTGGTAAAACCACTGGAGGCAATTTTAGAGTTCAGAGCAATGTTGATAATACAGAATAAATATAGAAATAAAAGCACTGTTATGGCAAAACCTCTTCTAAGTATGTTGGAATCTAATTTAACCCCTTAACGACCAAGGACGTGCCAGGCACGTCCTACAAAAAACGGTCGTTAACGACCAAGGATGTGCCTGGCAAGTCCTCTGGGGTTCCAAGCGGTGGAAGCGATCGTGATCGCTTCCAGGCGCTTTTTAGGGTATTGCAGCGATGCCTCAATATTGAAACATCATGCAATACCCTTTTTTCAGCAAACCGATGCAAAGAGAGCTGCTCTGTAGCCCTCTCTACTTCGACCAGTGATGGTGCTGATCCTTGTTAGTGTGGGAGGGATACGAGGGAGGCGGCTGGGCGGCCCATCACTGGTGAACTTCCTGAGTGGATCTGGATACTGTAGTGCGTGAGAGGACGCGCGAGCTACATTAACTAATAAAGTTAAAGGAGGGAGAGAAGGCGGGAGGGGGGGAAGAGTATTGTTGGGAAAATAATAATGTTGGGAAAGGTATCTGGGAGGGGGAGGGGCAGAGTATTGAGGGGGGGCAGCTACACTACAGAATTTTTTTTTAATTTTTTAAATAAAAATTGCATTTTTTTTTAGCAAACTTGGTACTGCCAGTACCCAAGATGGCGGCAAATAGGTAGAGGGAGAGGGTTAGAGAGCTGTTTTTTGGGGGGGGGGGGGATCAGGAAGGTTGGGGGCTAAGGGGGGATCCAACAGTGCAGAATATTTATAAAAAATTAAAAAAATTATAGAAAAAAAAAAGACTTTTATTTTAGTACTGGTAGACTTTCTGCCAGTTCTTAAGTTGGCAGTGACAAGTGTGAGGTGGGGGAGGAAAGAGCTGTTTAAGGGGGGTCAGGTGTGAGGCTGATCTCTACACTAAAGTTAGATTAACCCTGCAAGCTACCTAATTAACCCCTTAACTGCTGGGCATAATACAAGTGTGGTGCGCAGCGGCATTTAGCGGCCTTCTAATTACCAAACAGCAATGCCAAAGCCATATATGTCTGCTATTTCTAAACAAAGGGGATCCCAGAAAAGCTGAAGATGATCCCTGTCAGAAGACAAGAAAACAGGAGCGCAAAATCCGTGCACCAAACAGTACACGGACAATCTAAGTGTAGATTAAAAAACTTTTTATTGCTTAAAACAAACGTAAAAATCTCCAAACATATGATTCTCCACTCACATTAAGTGTCCTCAAACATATGAGGTATGTGTGCGCATCTGTAAGAAATACAAGGAACGTCCCCACACCGGTCTCCTCTCCTCACTCTCCTGTGATGTCCTGTAGCCAGCGGGTAAGTTCTCTTATCAATGTCAGGACCCTCTCTCAATCCGATCTGACAAGCGCTGCACTGTTTGAAGCCGGCTACAGTACAGACGCTATCCTTGTCGTCAGAGTACGTCCTGCGTATCGTCAAAGTGGGGACGTTCCTTGTATTTCTTACAGATGCGCACACATACCTCATATGTTTGAGGACATTTAATGTGAGTGGAGAATCATATGTTTGGAGATTTTTACGTTTCTTTTAAGCAATAAAAAGTTTTTTAATCTACACTTAGATTGTCCGTGTACTGTTTGGTGCACGGATTTTGCGCTCCTGTTTTCTTGTCTTCTGACAGGGATCATCTTCAGCTACCATTTGTATCCACGGAATAATCACCAGTGGATTTAAAGGAGCAGCAGGACAGCGTGGGGAATAAGGACTGTGGACTCTATATACATGAATTGCAACATTTGATGTATTTTTTTCCTGTTTGAACATATATTTGGTAAGATCACAGTTTTCCTAATGTTTTATATCTCATGGATTTGGTGTGAAATATCTACAAGTTAAATGATTTATTAGACTAGAACCCTGTTTATTAGACATCATTACTTTTAAGCGTTTATTTTTGACGTATGAAGTATTAAGTTAGTGGGTCTATTTAAACTCTCTTTAGTTGGCGCTTTGGGAACTTACTTTTTTGATCCCAGAAAAGCATTTACAATCATTTGTGCCATAATTGCACAAGCTGTTTGTAAATAATTTCAGTGAGAAACCTAAAGTTAGTGATAAAGATAACGTTTTTTTTATTTGATCGCATTTGGCAGTGAAATGTTGGCATGAAATATACCAAAATGGGCCTAGATCAATACTTTGGGTTGTCTACTACACTACAGCTAAAATTAACCTTACAAGCTCTCTACAAGCTACCTAATGAACCCCTTCACTGCTGGGCATAATACAAATGTGGTGCCCAGCGGCAATTAGCGGCCTTCTAATTACCAAAAAGTAATGCCAAAGTTATAAATGTCTGCTATATCTGAACAAAGGGGATCCTAGAGAAGCATTTACAACCATTTGTGCCATAAGCTAGTGAAAAAGTTAACAATTTTTTTTTATTTATTTTTTATCGCATTTGGTGGTGAAATGGCGGCATGAAATATACTAAAATGGGCCTAGATCAATACTTTGGGTTGTCTACTAAAAAAAAGATATACATGTGAAGGGTTATTCAGGGATTCTTGACAGATAGCAGTGTTACACTGTAACTATTTATAATTTTGAAAACAAATCATTTGGAAATAGCAAAGTGCTACTTGTACTTATTGCCCTATAACTTGAAAAACAAAACAAAAACAAAGAACATGTAAACATTGGGTATTTCTAAACTCAGGACAAAATTTAGAAACTATTTAGCATGGGTGTTTTTTGGTGCTTATAGATTTGTAACAGATTTTGGGAGTCAAACTTAGAAAAAGTGTGTTTTTTTCAATTGTTTTATCATTTTGTATAATTGTTTTATAGTAAATGATAAGATATTAGAATTAGAAAGTCCATTTAATGCCGAGAAAAACGAAAAGCTCAAATTTACACCAGGTTTCCATTGAAAGCGCAAATAGTTAAAACACTGTCGGAAGCTGTCTATAAGGTCTCAAATATTACAGCATGCTCAACTAGGTGTAAAAAAGGAAAAATAAACTTTTTAAGGCCTCTTTTCCATCAAGATATTAAAGTTTCAAGCAATGCAAGTGCTTCACTTTATAATGTATTGCTATCTGTAATATTTATTGCTGGCCCAGGTATAGGACTAGTGGGCGTTATGTTCCTATTTAAATATCAATATGTATTAACATATAAAACAATAACAAGGTGCATGTTCACAGTGTAGAAGAGAATTATGGAATATCTCCATAATTCCAACTAGGTCTATGCCTAGGGCAGCACTAAATATTACATATATTATTATATTTTAATATTTAATAAAAAAAAATGTTTTTTCATTAAGTAAAACATTTTAATTTCATTAATTTTTTTTAATGAATTAAATGTATCTTTGTTTTTGTTTCTCTCTATAGGTGACCACAGATAAGGAGCGCAGACGTTAAACGTAGATTTTATAGCGTAAGGTTGGGTTACCATAGCAACGACTTTGTTATGGCATGATTTTCGAGAAATCTGACGTGAGATGGAACCATTAATCCAATGTTAACTTACACCTACACAAAAAGAGCGACTGCATGCATTGCACAATATTTTTCAGTGGAAACCTGGTATTAAAATGGAGCCAATTTATTGACTCAATGGAAACGAGCCCAAAGATGGCAAATCTTGGAAACATATACATTGAACTGAATCTTCTGCCAGTGAACATCCCAGCTGTGTATAGACATACTTCACGTAAAAGTCTATGCTCTATTCAACCGCTAAATAGTTAACATCATTATCCTACATCAAACACAATAGGCAATCAAAACTGTTTAAGAATGGGTTCAATTTCATGCTGTGTAACACAGTGCATTATTCTCAGAACACTGATAAAATAAATTAACAGGAAGCATTTAAGAGAAAATGAGCCATCTGAATTTTATTTTTATATTTTCATAAAGAATCACAGTTTGCTTCCTCCCAGAGATAAAGAAAATGAAGCTTATTCACCAGTGACTCACCCGTATCAAATTGTCCTGAATGTTACTGAGGTGATTAAGGTTAAAGAGACAGTAAACAATGAAGTAAAACTACAATAGCAAATATTGATATTACTTTGCATTTGTTGTTTTATTAGATGCACCTTACAATTCAGCCATGTTTAAAGCTGGTTGCTTTCTTCTTCTTTTTAACTCAAACATCTAGCAGTATAGAAGCAGTCCTAATTACAGGGTCCAAAGGGTGGTTTGAAACCATAACATTTTGAGCCGCAAAAAGTAGACCCAAAAGCTAAACAGCAAAGATTCTAGGGATACTGGTTGGGTTTCATCTTCCGCCTATTTCTGCCTTTATTTTCTTTATCTCCTTTTCTTTTCTTTCTTTCTGTTCTATGTTGAGAAACAGACACTTCATTCTTTGAGGTTTGGAGTTCTATAGAAATAAATGGGCAACAATTTCATCACCAGTGAGTGGGTCGTTATTCACCTTCCCATTTCAATACCCAGTGTGCAAGTGCAGTGGTACCAGCAGATCTGTCTTCGAAAAGCTGATGTCATGAGTAATGTTTTTGTTCCCTCTGTGCATGCACACTGGTTATTGAAATGGAAGCGCATTCACTCTTGGATAAGTTTCTAAAGCAAAGATAGCTTGAGAAGGTCGTAGTGAACTGGATGTTTACATAACTCTATATTTTATTTTTGTCATCAGGAGGTGAGAATCCACAAGCCATTATCACTAGAAGGCAGGCAAGAATACCCAACATACCAAGATATTTTAATCCCTCACACTTCCCTGTATATCTCAGTCTTATTCTTGCCTCCACAGGAGAAGAAAATTGAAGTGCTCAACATTCTCAGTTGAAAGGGATGCTCAAACTGGTGTGAAACCCATTATTCTGTTCAAAGAGCCGGAAGTAGGATAGTTGGGTGCAGATAAGTAGACTAGGCAGTGAGAGTAATTCTCCTGCGTGAATTTGTCACTGGCGTGTGACAAGTGTCACTGGGACTGCTCCTCCTCTTGTTGGCCTGGCCAAGGTATCTCCTATCTAAGATCCTGGGTTCGTTTTTTTTAACCTGGATGGGCTCTTAAACTTAGTGCAGGACTCTTGCAACTGGGTAAGAGTGAGTCTTCTTTCAGGTAAGTTGCAAATACACTCACATAGTCCACAGGCTCTTAGCAGGTATATCTAGGTGTATATAATAGCCAGGGGACTTGATATATATTCTGTGCACATTAAGACAGTACCTTTTTTTTTTATTGAGGTCCATAATCACAACAGGCAGCCACTTTGGAGAAGACAAAATACATAACCAAAAAGGCAATAAAAACTTAAGTGTCTCTATACAACTATTCTTGCCAAAATACAATTACATGCATTTTCTTACATCCAACATATTTAGACTAGAATGTGCAAACTAATAAGCAAACCTCTTTTTACCCTCCAAAGAGAGAGACACTTATGGACCCATTACACAAATAAAAACAGTTACCTTGTAAGATACATATTAAGAAGGCCACTCTTGGACCCTCAACCTCAATAGAAGTCACTGTTGAACCTCAGTGTTCAAACACATATATCATGGATTCTAGCATATAAAATTATTCATGAAAAATACTTAATAAACTCAGTGTTGGATACAGTAAGGATAAAGTAGAGCCCAAATGTAGAATACGTAAATATAAAAAGAAAAAAAACAACTTGGCATAGTTTTCTAGGCTAAGATACAAGATTGCCAAAGGCACACAGTTGAACATGCTTATATAATACTATAATAAAACACCATAAGTGCACTATTGAAATAAACAGGCTCATGAACCAGTGTGAAATGTTTAACCCTGTACTCTCAATATATTATAATTTACACACTACTAGAGAGCCGATAGGAGCAAATATGATGGGAGGTCAGGTCACATTTTTATATATGTCATTATGGCCTCTTCTAGAATATAAAATAATTCAGGAAAAATACTTAATAAACTCAGTATTGGATACAGTACTATAATGCTCTGAGGTATAGACCCCAGGATAAAGTAGAGCCCAAACATAGGATAAATAAAAAAACAACAACAAAAAAACAACTTGGCAAAGGTTTCTAGGCTAAGATACAAGATAGCCAAAGGTACACAGTTGAACAGGCATATATAATATCATAAAACACCATGGGGCTGACATTAGGACCAATTTGGGCTAAGATACAAGATAGCCAAAGGTACACACTTGAACATGCTTATATAATATTATCATAAAACACCATGGGGCTGACATTAGGACCAATTTGGGCCGTGATAAATCAGCCCCAATAAGTGCACTATTGAAATAAAGAGGCTCATCTACCAGTGTGAGATGTTTAAACCCTGTACTCTCCCCATATTACAATTTACCCACTACTAGAAAGGAGCATATGATTAGAGGTCAGGTCACATTTTTATTTGTAAGTTAATAAATGGGGCCCTTAGTGTTCACTAAATAGATATGTTCTTGTATTCCCTCCCATACACACTAAACTTATTATCAATATACTGAATTATGCAGCTGCATTCCAACTAATTCCTGCATCTTTACATCTGATTAAAGGGACATTTAAAGGACCAGTCAACACATTAGATTTGCATAATCAATAAATGCAAGATATCAAGACAATGCAATATCACTTAGTCTGAACTTCAAATGAGTAGTTTTTTATAACAAAATTCAAAGTTATGTATATTTCCACTCCCCTTGTACCATGTGATAGCAATCAGCCAATCACAAATGCATATACGTATAGTCTATGAATTCTTGCAGATGCTCAGTAGGATCTGGTGACTCAAAAATTGTAAATATTAAAGACTGTGCACATTTTTTTTAATGGAAGTAAATTGGAAAGTTGTTTAAAATTACGTGCTGTATCTGAATCATGAAAATTTAATTTAACCTGAGTGTCCCTTTAACACTTTTAGATTGTTATATAAAATGTTTAATTACGTGCATTAAAATACTGTCATGTTAAAACTTAGGTTTCCTTAATCTCATTTCTTTTGCTGAGGACAATTAAAGACAGATTGAATTGTAAAAACAATAGCTGTGTAGAATATAGAAATATCAAAGGGTCATGTTTGTGTGTGTGAGTGGACATGAATGTTTATGCTCACATACATACATACACATACATACCGGCAAACACAAACAAATTCACACACACACACACATATAAAATATAAATAAAACTAAAAAATATAAAACCTTTGAGCCCTTCCCAGTCCCTGTCATATACTGTTATCACTTTAAAACACTTTTTAAGCATATATTTGAATAATAAACCTATATATTACTTTTTTAAATGCTCAGTGTGCTTAGAATATGGCTGCACCCCACTGACGAGGCCCAATGAAGGCCAAAACGATTGTCTGGGGTTGCTGTGTACCTTGTTCAGACAGGAATTTCCTGGTATTTCAGTGCTGACTGACCGTAATAGGCGCGATCAGACTGATATACTACAGGAACGTTCTACTCTGTGAAAGCATTACTGGGCTAAAAAGTAGCTTCACAATCACCCAGGTGATAAATCGCCATAGAATAGGTTTACAATGTTATTGAGCTGGTTATTCGTTCCTGGGAGTGCGCTTCTCTCTGTGAGTATTAAAGGGATAGTCTAGTCAAAATTAAACTTTCATGATTCACATAGAGCATGCAATTTTAAGCAACTTTCTAATTTACTCCTATTATCAAATTTTATTTGTTCTCTTGCTATCTTTATTTGAAAAAGCAGGAATGTAAGCATAGAAGCCGGCCCATTTTTGGTTCAGCACCTGGGTAGCACATATTCCTTGTTCAGACAGGAAGCATTACTGGGCTAAAAAGAAGCTGCACCCAGGTGGTAAATCACCAAAGAACAGGCTAACAATGTTATTGAGCTGGTTGTTCATTCCTGTGAGTGCGCTTCTGTGTGTGTGTGTATATATATATATATATATGAACGACTAGAGCTCAGTGCACTACCTATACTAAACATTTACTTGAACTGATTTAAAAACACCATTCAATATTGCTACAATAGACCTTAGTTCTTTTAGCATTGCATAAATCTCTACTCCCAAAGGTATTAAGCAGGAATTAATAGAGCAAACACTTAAAGGGCCACTAAACCCAAAATCTTTCTTTCATGATTCAGATAGAGAATAGAAATTTAAACAACATTACAATTTACTTCCATTATTTATTTTGCTTCATTTTCTAGATATCCTTAGTTGAAGAAAAAGCAATGCACATGGTGAGCCAATCACACGAGGCTTCTATGTGCAGCAACCAATCAGCAGCTAGTGAGCATATCTAGATATGCTTTTCATCAAAGAATATCAAGAGAATAAAACAAATTAGATAATATAAGTAAATTAGAAAGATGTTTATAATTGCATTCTCTTTCTAAATCATAAAAGAAAAAATGTGGGTGGCATGTCCCTTTAAAGGGACAGTATACACTCATTTTCATATAACTGCATGTAATAGACACTACTATAAAGAATAATATGCACAGATACTGAAATAAAAATCCAGTATAAAACTGTTTAAAAACTTACTTAGAAGCTGTCAGTTTGGCTCTGTTGAAAAGTTAGCTGGAAAGCCCACTGTAAGTGGCAAATAAGACACTCCCCCCCTCCCCCTTCTTTTGCATATGAAAAGGCCCTCTACACAAACAGGAGCAAGCTGGAGTAGGTAGTCGAGCGTATTCACATAAAACTTTGGGGCTTGGTTAGGAGTCTGAAAATCAGAGCAATGTTATTTAAAAATAAGCAAAACTATACATTAATTTTAAAAAAAACCTTTATGGGCTATATAAATAGATTATCTACAAAACATTTATGCAAAGAAAAAATGAGTGTATAATGTCCCTTTAACTATGAACCTTACTTATTACAATGTAACCATCATGTGCCAAACGTATCTCCATGATGTTTATACTGTATGTGGTCTAAATTATAGCTAGTACTGACATCTGCGTTTACGCTGCCGTTCCCTATGACATCACAGTGGGCATATTTTGATGCCACGGATTTCCATAATTCTCTTCTAACTCTTACTGGTATGGCATAATCTTTATTCACAAATATGGCCTTAAAATGCCCCATCACTAATGTTAGAGCATGTCATGAATGCTTGCGGTACTAGAAGTCCTCTATACTAACGAGATTGGAGCTGTGAGTTACGGTCTATTCCAGAGCTTTCCAAACTTTTCATGTTAGTGACACACTTTGTAGACCTACATCATTTCGCGACACAGTAATTCAGTTGTACTAGCAAAAAGGCAATGCAATATCACTTAGTCTGAACTTCAAATGAGTAGTTTTTTATAACAAAATTCAAAGTTATGTATATTTCCACTCCCCTTGTACCATGTGATAGCAATCAGCCAATCACAAATGCATATACGTATAGTCTATGAATTCTTGCAGATGCTCAGTAGGATCTGGTGACTCAAAAATTGTAAATATTAAAGACTGTGCACATTTTTTTTAATGGAAGTAAATTGGAAAGTTGTTTAAAATTACGTGCTGTATCTGAATCATGAAAATTTAATTTAACCTGAGTGTCCCTTTAACACTTTTAGATTGTTATATAAAATGTTTAATTACGTGCATTAAAATACTGTCATGTTAAAACTTAGGTTTCCTTAATCTCATTTCTTTTGCTGAGGACAATTAAAGACAGATTGAATTGTAAAAACAATAGCTGTGTAGAATATAGAAATATCAAAGGGTCATGTTTGTGTGTGTGAGTGGACATGAATGTTTATGCTCACATACATACATACACATACATACCGGCAAACACAAACAAATTCACACACACACACACATATAAAATATAAATAAAACTAAAAAATATAAAACCTTTGAGCCCTTCCCAGTCCCTGTCATATACTGTTATCACTTTAAAACACTTTTTAAGCATATATTTGAATAATAAACCTATATATTACTTTTTTAAATGCTCAGTGTGCTTAGAATATGGCTGCACCCCACTGACGAGGCCCAATGAAGGCCAAAACGATTGTCTGGGGTTGCTGTGTACCTTGTTCAGACAGGAATTTCCTGGTATTTCAGTGCTGACTGACCGTAATAGGCGCGATCAGACTGATATACTACAGGAACGTTCTACTCTGTGAAAGCATTACTGGGCTAAAAAGTAGCTTCACAATCACCCAGGTGATAAATCGCCATAGAATAGGTTTACAATGTTATTGAGCTGGTTATTCGTTCCTGGGAGTGCGCTTCTCTCTGTGAGTATTAAAGGGATAGTCTAGTCAAAATTAAACTTTCATGATTCACATAGAGCATGCAATTTTAAGCAACTTTCTAATTTACTCCTATTATCAAATTTTATTTGTTCTCTTGCTATCTTTATTTGAAAAAGCAGGAATGTAAGCATAGAAGCCGGCCCATTTTTGGTTCAGCACCTGGGTAGCACATATTCCTTGTTCAGACAGGAAGCATTACTGGGCTAAAAAGAAGCTGCACCCAGGTGGTAAATCACCAAAGAACAGGCTAACAATGTTATTGAGCTGGTTGTTCATTCCTGTGAGTGCGCTTCTGTGTGTGTGTGTATATATATATATATATATATGAACGACTAGAGCTCAGTGCACTACCTATACTAAACATTTACTTGAACTGATTTAAAAACACCATTCAATATTGCTACAATAGACCTTAGTTCTTTTAGCATTGCATAAATCTCTACTCCCAAAGGTATTAAGCAGGAATTAATAGAGCAAACACTTAAAGGGCCACTAAACCCAAAATCTTTCTTTCATGATTCAGATAGAGAATAGAAATTTAAACAACATTACAATTTACTTCCATTATTTATTTTGCTTCATTTTCTAGATATCCTTAGTTGAAGAAAAAGCAATGCACATGGTGAGCCAATCACACGAGGCTTCTATGTGCAGCAACCAATCAGCAGCTAGTGAGCATATCTAGATATGCTTTTCATCAAAGAATATCAAGAGAATAAAACAAATTAGATAATATAAGTAAATTAGAAAGATGTTTATAATTGCATTCTCTTTCTAAATCATAAAAGAAAAAATGTGGGTGGCATGTCCCTTTAAAGGGACAGTATACACTCATTTTCATATAACTGCATGTAATAGACACTACTATAAAGAATAATATGCACAGATACTGAAATAAAAATCCAGTATAAAACTGTTTAAAAACTTACTTAGAAGCTGTCAGTTTGGCTCTGTTGAAAAGTTAGCTGGAAAGCCCACTGTAAGTGGCAAATAAGACACTCCCCCCCTCCCCCTTCTTTTGCATATGAAAAGGCCCTCTACACAAACAGGAGCAAGCTGGAGTAGGTAGTCGAGCGTATTCACATAAAACTTTGGGGCTTGGTTAGGAGTCTGAAAATCAGAGCAATGTTATTTAAAAATAAGCAAAACTATACATTAATTTTAAAAAAAACCTTTATGGGCTATATAAATAGATTATCTACAAAACATTTATGCAAAGAAAAAATGAGTGTATAATGTCCCTTTAACTATGAACCTTACTTATTACAATGTAACCATCATGTGCCAAACGTATCTCCATGATGTTTATACTGTATGTGGTCTAAATTATAGCTAGTACTGACATCTGCGTTTACGCTGCCGTTCCCTATGACATCACAGTGGGCATATTTTGATGCCACGGATTTCCATAATTCTCTTCTAACTCTTACTGGTATGGCATAATCTTTATTCACAAATATGGCCTTAAAATGCCCCATCACTAATGTTAGAGCATGTCATGAATGCTTGCGGTACTAGAAGTCCTCTATACTAACGAGATTGGAGCTGTGAGTTACGGTCTATTTCAGTCAATCAAGTTTGCCATAGGGAAGTCTTCTATACTGATGTAATAAGAGGCGTGTATTACTATTTTTCAACAAATAAAATTTGCATAGACTTTCATGTTTTGTACTACCTGCATTGTTAAAGTATGATTTTGACTACATCCATATTAAACTCAAAATGTGTTAGGTTAATATGCAAGACATCACATAAGGTATAATATATCTGTGTGCAAAATAACAAATGTAAACCAACAATCAATCCTCATATGAAGTTGTTACAAACCCATATCCTTAGCTCCCATTAACGACTAATGCTCAGTGGGCTACCTATACTAAACATTTACTTGAAGTGATTTAAAAACATTATTGGGAAGTGTATGGTAAGTGGCCCAACAATTCTTCTCTATAATATTGGGTATCCATATTGGCACCACCTTTTTCGGCCTGATGAATAGTGATGGTGTCATTTTTTTGTAGTGAATGTAATGTCTGCCATTCCTGTCCACTAAGATTGCTTCTTGGTTTAGTTAATGCATTGTAGCCCTCATTTATTTATCTTATACAAACATTAGTGAATGTTTTAAAGGTTGGTTCGGATGTTGATGGTTCAAAGTTTGATCTAATTCTCAATTTACTTGAACCAATGTAATTTGGGAATTTTCTGAAGAAATCTTTCAGTTTTAGTTGGCGTTGTAATCTATGCAAATCTACTCGAGTACCAAATGTCTCAACATTAGGAGTTGGTATGTAATTTATGCCCTTATTTAAAGGCTATTTTCCTGTTTAGCAAACTTTGGACTGAAACCAACAAGGGCCCCCAGGCAAAAGTTAGAAAAGGGTCTCCTCACCCTGCCCCCATGCACCTTTCCACTTCCGATGCCCCTCTCTCACCCCACCACCTGCCTTGCCCCCCTCAGGGCCCCCAACTTCCAGGGACAGGGCCCCAAAAATCTTATCATCACTCCTACTCCTTCCCTTACTACAGTATTATTCTCTGATTTTTTTAAGCATTCTCAATAACTTCTATATGATACTTTCTCTCGAACAATATAACTTTAAGGATTTCTCATTTTAAAGGTCTTTCATCCAAAAACAATCGGCCAGATTACGAGTTTTGCGTTATGAGGGGTGCGGTATTAACTTGCACGTTAATGTCACCGCTCACTTACCAATATTACATCAGCCAATAGGATTTTTTCAACCTTAATGCTGATTGGCTGATAGAATTCTATCAGCCAATCGGAATCTAAGTGACACCATCTTGGATGACGTCACTTAAAGGTACCTTCTTTCATTGGGTAGTCGTCGTTGGAAGAGGATGCTCCGCATGTCTTGAAGATGGAGCCGCTCCGCGTCGGAAGGATGAAGATAGAAGATGCCGTCTGGGTGAAGACTTCTGCCCGTCTGGAGGACCACTTCTGCCCGTCTGGAGGAGGGTGGGCTTTTTTATTTTTATAGGGCTCTTAGATTAGGTGTAATTAGTTTAAAGATCTTGTAATTTGTGTTTTATTTTCTGTAATTTAGTGGGGTTTTTTTGTAATTTAGCTAATTATTTTGAATTTAGTTAATTGTATTTAAATTAGGAAATGTATTTAATTGTACAGTTAGGTTAGGTGTTAGTGTAAGACAGGTTAGGTTTTATTTTACAGGTCAATTTGTATTTATCTTAGCTAGGTAGTTATTAAATAGTTAATAACTATTTAGTAACTATTCTACCTAGTTAAAATAAATACAATCTTGCCTGTAAAATAAAAATAAACCCTAAGCTAGCTACAATGTAACTATTAGTTATATTGTAGCTAGCTTAGGGTTTATTTTATAGGTAAGTATTTAGTTTTAAATAGGAATTATTTAGTTATTAATAGTAAGTTTAATTTAGATTTATTTTAATTAATTTAAGTTAGGGGGGTGTTAGGGTTAGACTTAGATTTAGGGGTTAATAAATTTAGTATAGTGGCGGTGACGTTGGGGGTGGCAGATTAGGGCTTAATAAATGTAGGTAGGTGGTGGCGATGTTAGGGACAGCAGATTGGGGGTTAATAATATTTAACTAATGTTTGCGAGGCAGGAATGTGGTGGTTTAGGGGTTAATATGTTTATTATAGTGGCGGTGATGTCCGGAGCGGCAAATTTGTGGTTGATAATTTAATTTTAGTGTTTGCGATGCGGGAGGGCCTAGGGGTTAATAGGTAGTTTATGGGTGTTAGTGTACTTTTTAGCACTTTAGTTATGAGTTTTATGGTACAGCGTTGTAGTGTAAAACTCATAACTACTGACTTTAAAATGCGGTATGAATCTTGAGAGGGTAGGCTGTACCACTCACTTTTTGGCCTCCCAGGACAAGCTCGTAATACCAGCGCTATGGAAGTCCCATAGAAAAAAGACTATACGCAATTTGCGTAAGTTAATTTGCGGTATGGCCAAAAAAGTGTGCGGTGCCCCTAAATCTGAAAGACTCGTAATACCAGCGGTAGTGAAAAATCAGCGTTATGAGGCTTAATGCTGCTTTTTTACTCATAACGCAAGACTCGTAATCTAGCCAAATGTTTTTTGTATTGTTAAAATTATCTCTTCAGGTTATTACTTTTCAATTTCTTATAGTGGCTACTCCCTGAATGTATAAAATGATTGAAAAATTAATCTTTAAAAATAAACAAAATGGCCTGGGCAATAAGACTTCTTTTTTTAACTCTTATATCTGGAACAAGAAAATTGATCCACTTGCTACTCTTTTTAAAAGCTTGTGCAGATAAGATAGCACAGTTAGTGAAAAATTGGGAAAAAAAATCTTCTACAGATACATCAGCCAAAGGAAAAACTGAGACGGAGATAAAGTAAATTGTGCACTGTCTCAATGAGTACACAAAAGATTGTGAAGATAGAACAACTACATTAAGGGATGATACTAAAAATGAGAGTTTTACTTTCCAGTTTTAACGCTGAAAAAATGGCTATTTCATCGTAAAAACCGGAACGCAGCCATTACGAGTCTTTTCGGTATAGCTATACCGCAAGCATTTTAGCCTGTAACGCAACGTCAATCCCGTATTCAAAAAAATTGCGTTTTTGCGTGGGATTTCCATAGCGCTGCCATTACAAGTTGTGCAGTGAGGCTAAAATGCTTGTATTGCAGCCTATACCGACACAATCCATTTCACAATCTGAAACCAGTTGTTATGGGTTTTGCGCAACAAAACTGTTTCACAAAACTCATAACTAAAATGTTACAAAGTACACTAACATAAACGACCCATTAACCCCTATTCCGCCGCCCTCTCGCATCGCAAACACTATAATAAACCTATTAAACCCTGATCTGCCGCTCCCGACATCGCCGCCACTAATAAAATTTATTAACCCCTATTCCGTCGCTCCCAGACATCGGCACCACTATAATAAAGTTATTAACCCCTATTCCCCCGCACCCCAACATCGCCCACACTATAATAAAAATATTAACCCCTATTCAGCCACTCCCCGACATCGAAGCCACTAAATAAACGTATTAACCCCTAAACCACCAGCCCCCACATCACAAAAAAACAAAATTAAACTATTAACCCCTAACGCTAACAACCCCCTAACTTTATATTGAAAATACAAGATCCCTATCTTAAAATAAATAAAAACTTACCTGGGAAATTAAAAAAAAAACAAAATTTAAACTATATATTATAAATAAAAATTAAATCTACAATTACAAAAAAATTAAAAATACTAAATTACAAAAAAATAACAAACTCCAAATTACAAAAAATAACAAACACTTAAATTATGAAAAATAACAAACGAAATTATCCAAAATAAAAACAATTACAGCTAATCTAATAGCCCTATAAAAAAAAAAACCTAGCCTTCAATAAACTACCAATAGCCCTAAAAAGGGATTTTTGTAGGGCATTGCCCTAAAGAAATCATATAAAAAATACAAATACCCCCAACTGTAAAACCCACCACCCAACCAAACCCCCAAAATAAAAAACCTAACTAATAAAAACCCAAGCTACCCATTGCCGTGAAAAGGGCATTTGTATGGGCATTGCCCTTAAAAGGACATTCAGCTCTTTTTCATTGCCCTGAAAAGGGCATTTAGCTCTTTTAAGATAGCACAACCCCTAATCTAAAAATAAAACCCACCCCAAAAAAGTTTTTTTTTTTTTAGATTAGGGTTTCGGCTATCTTAAAAGAGCTAAATGCCCTTTTCAGGGCAAAGAAAAAGAGCTGAATGTTCTTTTAAGGGCAATGCCCATACAAATGCCCTTTTCATGGCAATGGGCAGCACTTACAGTTTTTGAAGTCCAGACATCCAGACGGCAAGGTCTTCATCCAGGCGGAGAGGTCTTCATCCGTCCAGGTGGTGTCTTCTATCTTCATCCAGGCGGAGAGGTCTTCATCCGTCCAGGTGGCGTCTTCTATCTTCATCCAGGCGGCAACTTCTATCTTCATCCCGGCAGCGCAGAGCGGGTCCATCCTTAAAGACATCTGTCGCGGAGCGTCTTCTTCATACGGTCACCGCCGTACACTGAATCTTCAATGCAAGGGAGCTGTTTCAAAATTGCGTCCTTTGCATTCCTATTGGCTGATTTGATTTTTGAAATTCAAATCAGCCAATAGGATGAGAGCATCTAGAATCCTATTGGCTGTTCAAATCACCCAATAGGATAAGAGCTACTGAAATTCTATTGGCTATTCAAATCAGCCAATAGAATTTCAGTAGCTCTCATCCTATTGGCTGATTTGAACAGCCAATATACATATACACAGAGCTGCCACTAGAAATTTTTGGCCCCCTGACTAAACCATTGTCTGCCCCCACTGTTCAAGTTTTGAACAAGTGACTAAAATGTGTGCACACATTATTAAATTTGACTACACTGAAGAATAAAGGTAGTAACACACATACAGAAACACACACACATTCACCACCCTTCTTCTTCACGAAGAAGACAGCCCCTACTGGAGAGGAGGATTTTTGGATGATTCCCCATGATAGGGTATCAGCAACATAGTCCTCCATGGCTCAATTCTATGCAATAGACAGAGGGTAAACCCGGCCCATATGAGGAATGGGTTGAAGGTCAATGGTACAATCATAAGACCGGTGAGGAGGCAACGTACTGGCCCGCACTTTGCCAAAAACATCTTGGAACTGTCAATACTCCTCTGGCAGTCGAGATATCTAAGAAGTGCACAAGACTTTGACTGGTTTCTGGAGACAAGTGGAAGTACATTGCAGGGACCATGACAATATTTCGGATCTATGCCAGTCGAGACTGGGATTGTGTTTTTGGAGCCAGGAATAACCCAGAACAACTGAAAAAATGCGGAGAGGCTATGATAACTTATGACCTTGAACTGGAGAGTTTTATAATGGAGAGCCCCAGCAGCCATGGATAAAGGAGCAGTTTCATGAGTGACAAATGCAGGTTGAAGGGACTTGCCATCAATGGCCTCAATAGCAAGTGGAACAGACCGAGGTTGTACTGGAATGGAGTGCTGTGATACAAAAGCACTGTCAATGAAATAACCCGCAGCACCAGAGTCTACAAGAACCTTGTTGACTATGGAGGAGTCCACTCAGGAAAGGACAACCCTGACCAAAGGTTTCTCTTTTTGAGGTTCCTGAGATGAGGATAAACCATCCAAGGTCTGTCCCCAACAGGACCTTAGGTGCGGAGCATTACCCGGAGATGTAGGACAAGAGTTTAAAAGGTGGCCTTGTAGCCCCCAATAGGGGCAGATCCCCTCCCTCCTCCTAAAAGTGGAAACTTGCACACAACAAACATTTATAAACTTGGTTTAGATTTATAGGCCTTTTATTACAATCTAGCAACTGTAACCTATTTGGCTCTTTTTATGTCTGAAAAAGATACTTTTTGATTCTGCGCAATCACAATAGCATGTTTTTAGCTCTGTCCTGCACTCCAAATCACTATACATTTTCAAATCACTTATAAACACCTTATTTAGGACAATTTTGATTTTCAAATTCAACACCTTTAGACACTTAATAAGCCCTCCAAAGAGTAATTTGGACATCTTTGTAAATATTTCACGGCTATTTGAAACAGTCTATTTTCTTTTGTGAGGGGGTGAGAGTCCACAAGTTCATTACTTCTGAAATTCAACTCCTGGGCACTAGGACTGAAGAGCCAGTCTTATCTCTGCCTCCCAGTAGAAAGGTGAAGAATTGAGGTGCTCCAGATTCTTCATTGAGGGGGTCTTCATACTGATTTGAGGCCCATTTTCAGAGGTGATATTTCAGTATAGGGTAGTGAAGCAATTGCTCCCAATGAAGGAATTAGTTACAAGCCTGCCACAGGTGTTGCAGGGACTAGTCTCTTAGCCTCCTCCTATTGGTAAGCTCAGTAGATTGGGTGCAGTGCAGGTTAGTACATTCTCTAACTTTGCACTCACAAATCATCTGGCTATTAGTAGGTACAGTTGTCACACGGTACATTATAGCTAGGGGACAAATTTACTAGACAGATTTACACCACATTACATAACATAGTCTGTGCTACTTCATGAGCGTTTAAAAATGAGGCTTCTGGGGCGGAGCCTGGCGGAGCAAGGTGATGGCTGCCTAGTTACGAAGCTCTGTGTGTACTGAGCCATCTAAGAGTACTAAATTGCCAATACAAGACTCAAAATTGGTTGAAAGCTTGAGAAGCATTTCCCTTTACCTAGAAGGGCATAAGTGAGCTGTCAATTTATCGAAACACGGAACATTTTGCAAAGTAACGCTCCTCTGTCCAGCCTGCACAGAAACATGGCCGCGGCTTCTGAGGAGGACAACTGAACAGGAGAGAAAGCAAGCTACTATAGCGTCTGCAAGGGGGAAGATTTCTGAAAAATAATTACCGCACACGGCTCCGGTATAGGTAAGGCGGTAAAAAGCAACTCGATGCACATTTAATATTTGCCAGGGAGGAGGAAGGAGGAGTCTCACGGTAGTGGGGGCCGCCATTATGATATCGCTCCGACACAGACACAGGCCTCACAGAGGCAGCGCTAAATAGTCAGACTCACACTCGAGCTGCCTACAGAGAGCAAAAAAAAAAAGATAGTAACCTCTATAGCGACAAGAAGAAGCCCCATATATATAAGTGATCTTAGTCCTCCGGTGAATCCTATATGATATATGGAGTGAATGATCAGGGAACTGCAATAAGAGACAATAGATGAGTCCTGTAAGGGGATAATATTATTACAGCACTAAAGAAACAGATGAGCGGCATGTTGCTCTAAAGGAGAGATATGATCAATAATACAGCAGGAAGATAAAGATCCAAGAAAGATAAAACTCTAGGGAGCAATTATACATTAGAAATCTAAGGCTATTAAAGGGACATTACACACAACAAGCAACAGCAGGTTGCAGAAACACATTGAGCCGTTGCTGACTTATGCTGCTAGCCACTGCTGCCCTAGTATATACACCATAGCTGGAAGAAAATAAACTGTTTTATTCTACCACGTGTCTATTAAACCTCACAAAACCTAACACAGCCATGTCTGCCAGGAAACAGAACAAGACAGGAGCAGGAACAAAACTACCCACACAGCACCCTTTTTTTAAGTCCTCCAAAGGAGACAAAAATCAAAATACAGAAATGCTGCTAATGGAGGAAGAAATTGAGTCTGACACTGAATCTCTTGATACTAACATAGATCAAACACCTGCAACCAAGGCTGACCTTAAAAATCTCATGTCTAAGCAAGATATCAACACTATTTTCAATAAAATGTGGGAGAAGATGGACACATTACAGACCACGGTCACCAACAGCCTAACAGAGATCAAACAAGATATGCTGGACTTAGGCACCAGAATTGACTCTCTGGAGGAGAGAGAGGAAACTACTTCCGAAGATATATCTACTCTTTCTCAACATATGACCTCACAACAGCAGGAACTAGCCGAAATACAAGACAAAATGGAGGATCTGGAAAACCGGAGCCGCAGGTGCAATCTAAGATTAAAGGGGGTCCCTGAAACAGTAACAACACCAGAGCTACCTGAATATCTCCTGCAGCTGTTTCAAGCCATCACAGATAACAAAGACGAAGGTAAATTTGAAATGGAAAGAGCACACAGAGCCTTAAGAGCAAAACCCAAAAAGGGAGACCCACCCAGGGACATTATAATCAAGATGCTTCGCTTCCGTGATAAAGAAGAAGTTCTATCAGCAGCAAGACACAATCCCACCTTCAAATTCAAAGGCTCGGTTGTTCAGTTTTTTCAAGATTTATGCCTGAAAACTCTCCAAAGACGCAGCACTATGCGGCCCCTTACACAGCTCTTACGAAAGACTCAAATACCATACAGGTGGGGTTTCCCATTCTCACTTAATATCTTATATGAAGGGAAAACAATATCCCTCAAAGACCCTGCTGAAATCCCAACTACATGCAAAATATTGAAACTCGAATGCCCTGATCTGCCATCTCCATCCTTGGAACAGGAAGCAAATCATCAAACTTCTCGTCAGCTACTTCCCACCAGGGAAAGATGGACCAAAGCTGTAAAAAAGAAACAGAAAACTTGAGAGACTTGGGACTCTGACTTAACATATCGAACAAAATTCTCTCCTGGTTTTTCCCTACGAGACCAGACTAATCAGGACTGTTCAAAAATGGAGGTACTCTGAAAGAAGAGTGCCTAACCCCTTCAGATGGTTAATAGATAAGTATGCTACTATTTGTAAAATCATTTTGTCCTGCCTAGGTGACTCTACCCATTTAGAGATAAGTAGACAGGCAGTGGCTAAAATGTTAATTTCTACTGACCCCCTTCAAAGGGGACGAACCGAGACTATCCAGGGATGGGTGAACACCCATAAGTTAAAGACTAGATTTAAATCAACCAAAAACAATTTAATTACTCTCATTGCTGATATAGTTATCTTTTATGATGTACACAGTTTTGTAATCCACATTTACCCCAATGTGTAACCCTAGAATGTTCATAGATGTAGTGTATACCATGCACATCTCAGTTATTATGTTTTGTTATTTCTATTGTTCTAATTTTTTTCTTTCCTTAGTTACTGTTATGGATCCGGTATGTGAATACTCATGCAATATATCAGACATGTTCATTTGGTCACGACCTTACTGCATTCTCTTGATCTCCTCGAAGGTATGCAGGGAACGGGGAGAGAGGTCCAAGGTGAGAGTTAAAAATTTTTACTATGCAACACAGCTTGTAGTCTACAAACTGGGGTTCACGGCATCCTGTGCTCTATTAGTGCACCACTCACAGAAAACCTCAAAAATCATAGCAAACACCCACCCACCGAGATAGATGGATCCCTGGACTATTAACTTAATTTCACATAATGTAAGGGGGCTGAACACAGACATTAAACGCAGAATGGCACTCACGCAATATAAATCTCTTAAAGCAAATGTGATCTTTCTCCAGGAAACACATTTTCTACATTCCCAAATACCCAAATACTGGACTAAAGATTTCCGCCACCATTACCACTCAACCTCTGACTAAAAAACGTGGGGTATCCATATTGATACACTCCTCCCTTCCCTTTACACATCAGGAAACAGTCAAAGACAAGGAGGGCAGATACCTCATTGTGAAAGGACAGATCCAAAATTCCGATATAATATTTTGCAATATATACGCACCAAACGACAAACAAGATGCCTTTTTTAGACAAATTACACACCTCTTGACAGAATGGTCTCAGACTAGGACAATCTTTGCTGGAGATTTTAATGTAGATCTCACATTGCAACCCCACAAACACAACCCCCCACATACCACTAAGCAACACAAACAATGTAGGATGATCAAAGTAATACAAGACTACCTCGCTACCAACACACTAATAGACTCCTGGAAAACATTATATGGTCATACAAACGATTCTACTTTTTTCTCAGCGGCGCACAAAACATACAGAAAACTAGATTATATATTTGTCAGTCAGTTTCTACGCCCCATCCTAATAAACTCAAATATCCATTCCTGTGTGTGGTCAGACCACTCCATAGTACAGCTTACCTTGGGTGACATGCAAGTTCCGGGGAGGACCAGATCATGGACATATGACCCCTTCTGTCTAAGAGACCCTACGGTCCGAGAGACGGTAGAACGTAACATGCTAGAATACTGGGGCATAAACACGGAGACGACGGTTAACCCTATCATGACTTGGGCAGCTCACAAAACCTACCTAAGGGGCCTATTGATAAAAGAAAAATCTATCCTTCTTAAAAAGCGGAATGTACAGAAGTTAGCTCTACAGAAAGAAATAGATACATTAGAAAGGCACCACAAACTGACACAATCTAGAGCTACACTGACACAGCTTCAGGGTAAAAGAACAGAGTTAGCAACTATTCTAAATGATCAGGCAGTCAAAGCAGCCTTCCGGCTCAAGACAAACTACTATATATACGCAAACAAGCCAGATAGGTACTTAGCGCACAGAATTTGCGAACGGGCAAAAATAGCCTCCATAACACAGATTCAAAAACAAGATGGCACCACAACCTCCCACCCACAGGAGATTGTGGACAGCTTTGCTCAATACTATGGCACCTTATATGAGGGAACCCATGTCGCCCACTCCCCCACCACGGAATCCATACTAACAAAAATGCTAGATGACGCCCATTTACCCTCTATCACAGAAACAGACAGGGAGAGTTTAAACCAGGCGATAACTGCCAACGAGGTATTGGGAGCCATTAAAGATTTGAAACCGGGCAAAGCCCCGGGTCCAGACGGACTACCGGGTGAATACTATAAATTATTTAAAAATTCCCTGACATCACATCTAGTTAAATTTTCGAATTATATTATGCAGGGGTATGAGATCCCACGCGATTTACTAGGAGCCAGGATAGTGGTGATACCCAAACCAGGCAGAGATCCACAAAGATGTCCCAACTACAGACCCATCTCCCTTATAAACCAGGACCTAAAGATCTTTACCAAAATTCTGGCCAATAGATTAAAACACATATTACCGACCATAGTACACCCGGACCAGGTGGGATTTATAACGGGTAGGGAAGCACCTGACAACGTAAGACGGATCATAGCAACAATAGCCCAACTCGACCGGACTAAAACGCCTTCTCTGGTCCTCTCATTGGACGCGGAGAAGGCGTTTGATAGAATTGACTGGACATACATGTTCACGGTCCTGGATAAAATGGGATTTACTGGTCCATTTGTAGACGCACTGCGAGGGATATACTCTAAACCTACGGCTACAGTTAAGGCCATGGGACATCACTCCACACCTATATACATTAAAAATGGAACGAGACAGGGTTGCCCGCTCTCCCCACTACTGTTTGTCCTTTGTATGGAACCATTAGCGGCCAATATTAGGCACTCAACTGAGGTGACTGGACTTAAAATCAAACACACAGACTATAAGATCTCCCTGTTTGCGGACGATGTCCTCTTAACTCTCACCAAACCCTTGAAATCCCTCACGGGGTTATACGAAATATTGCAGAGGTTCTCCCAGGTTTCAGGCTATAAGATCAACCTGGACAAAAGCGAAGCACTAGCCATAGCCCTACCGGCTCACACAAAAAAACTAATTGAGTTAAATTTTTCATTTTCTTGGGTTAAAACACATATTAAATACTTAGGTACAAAGATACCGACCCAATACTCAGACTTATATAAGGTAAATTATCTCCCCTTATTTAAAGAGCTAAGATCAGATATTACTAAATGGAAACTATTGAACTTCTCCTGGTATGGTAGAATATCTGCCATAAAAATGAATCTACTACCGAGGATCCTATATCTATTTAGAACCTTGCCCGTCCCAGTTCCAAAGAATGATCTCAAAACCCTACAATCAGACATTAATTTCTTCATTAATGGTAAGAAACAAGCAAGAATTCCCCACTTAACTTTAACCAAGCATAGACAGCTAGGGGGGGTAGGGGTCCCCAACTTGCTTAATTACTATGAAGCAGCTAGATTGGCACAGGATGCTCTTCTGGGCTCCTCATTGGGAAATTTGGTATGGAAGGAAGGAATTAGAAGCAGGGATAGCAGATCTAGAATTATCCGGAGATCTGATTTGGGATAGAACACTCCAACAACAAAATAAAACATACTCTCCTGTTACGACTTTATCACTTGACAATTGGAGGACAATGGCGCTTGGCAAGGGGAAGATGCCCAGATTCTCCCCCAAAATGCCAATTAAATACCTTATCCCAGGGGAATATCGCAAACAGCTAGATAAATGGGAAAATAAGGGTCTTTACAGGGTGGGAGACCTTCTAATGAACAATAAACCACTAACCTTCAACCAGATACAAGAGAAATTAACACCACTATCACTCAAATGGTATCTATACTTACAAATACTCTCTGCCCTACATAAGTTCATCCCAAATATATGCAAACAACCCTGCACCATACTAGAAAGACTGTGTAGCGCACAAGCGAGACCTAGACAATCCATCTCTCAATTATACTTGGCCTTACAAGCTCCAGAGGGTAGCACTAAAACACCTATAATGATTAGATGGGAAACAGATACTAAGTCTACACTAGAACTGCCAGAATGGCATGACCTTTTTTATTCTTCATGCAAGGGATTAATCAGCGCGGACCTTCGAGAAAACAGCTTAAAGACCATCTTTCGGTGGTATTTGACGCCTATTAAAACTTCACACTACACAGAAGGTAGAAGTAGAAATTGTTATAGGGGTTGTAATTCGGTTGGTACCTATATACATATGTGGTGGGAGTGCCCGAGAGTGGCTCACATCTGGTCCAAACTTTCATCCCATCTCAGCTTCCTCTTAGAGGAGCGGGTGGAGCTATCTATATATCAGGGACTGCTGAATGCCCCCATACCAAATCTTAACAAACATATCAACACTCTCATTAGAATACTCTGCACGATAACGAGACTAAGTATTGCCAAATATTGGAAGGAAGGAGTACCAACATGGAATGAAATACTAGAGAGATTTAAACTAACATACTCCCTACATGAAGCGGCAGCAATGATATTAGGCACGACTGACACATTCCACAAGATCTGGTTTTACTGGATACTACATTCAACATAAAAACCCCACCAAACATTATATATGCAGATAGGGATTCTGATCACAAGGGAAAAATAAAAGGACCTGTTTACAAGAGATTGCAGTAATGTACGATTGAAAGACCATATCGGACCAAATGTTTTGTTTGTAAATCCATATTGTTATTTTTAGGGTTTACCCTTTTTATTATTTTTTCTTTCTCTCTTTTTTTTTTTTTTTTTTCTCTACTCTGTAACAAGAGTATAAGTTATGCATTGGCAGTCCTTGAGGAGTAGTACAACTGATATGATGTATAAATATCGACAACTCAAGATATATGGAAAAAGACCAGTGACAAGGTCTTGAATTGACTAACTATGCCTGTAGATAAGATTCTGTAATTGACTGCATAAGACGTGTATTCTGTTTGAAAATGTTATTTCAATAAAAACTATTTTAACATAAAAATGAGGCTTCTGTAGAACATATTTGCAAGGAAGCAACATGGTCATCCTTATAAACCATTACTAAATGTTATAACTTTGATGTTTTTGCTTCTTCTGAAATGGCTTTTGGCAGAAACGTTTTCCAGGCAGTGGTGTCTGAAAATTAAGTGTTTGCCTTTTTAAAAAAACATATTTTCCCACCCAAATTACTTGTGGACTCCACAGCTTGGGTATTATTTCCCAGAAGTTATGAACTTGTGGACTATCACCACCATACTAAAGAAAACTAAATTTATGCTTACCTGATACATTCATTTATTTTGAGGTGGTGAGAGCCCACAAGCCCTGCCCAATTTTTTTAACTCTATCGATTTTTTTATGACATTAGTTATAGTTTTGCATCTTTTTTCCCTGCTCTGTCCTTTCCTACTTTCCAAACAGCTCCTTACCACACTCTCACTACTCCCCAGCATTTTGTTATTTATTTATTTCATATTTATTTATTTTTTCTGTAGTGTAGGAGACCCCCCTCACCCTCTTCCCTCCAAGATCACTTTTTGTCTGTAGTGTAGGGTTCCCCCTCCCCAGACCATCCTTTTTCGTAGTGTATGATCGGCCCCCTTTCTTCCTTCAAAATAATGTTATGTAGTGTAGGGAACCTAAGGAAGATCGTTACAGGATAACACAGGCAGTGTCACTCACTGTAATCATAGCTCCAGTCTCCGCAATCAAAGCTGATAGCAGGGACCGCAGCATGTGCCAAAGTGTTGGACATAGGTACTATTTCCACACAGTACACTGGGCAAAATACTGTGTGAAGTAGTACCTATGTCCATTTGGTGCAACAGGTTAAAGAGGCAGTAAATATCTTGATATTAGTTATACATATTAAAGCAACTTTACATTGTACTTTTATTATTCTTTTTGCCCCTTCTGTTATATAATTTAGCTATGAAAATTGGGGATTTTCTAATTCTCAGAAATGAAAAATCCACCTGTATACATATCAATCTAACCCTGCTATATAGCTTTCTCTAATTGATTTTTACACATACAAGAACTGCAAAACTATGCAAGTTGAATCTTTGAATATAAGTGGCATTGACCATTACAAGAGACACAGATGGTAAAACCATCATCTACCGAGCTACAAGAACATCAGGAGAAAAGAAAGCCCAAAATAGTGTAGCTTGTAAACACAATGCAATTGCAAACACTAAATAGAAAGTAATCACAGACACAGTACTGTAGAAATCGCTTCAAGATTTATTGAAGAATCTCAGACAAGAAGTGATGTAGTTAATCAGAAATAGCTTTAAGAATCACTGCACTTTCTGTGCTCAACAAAAGCCACACCATATACATATATATATATATATATATATATATATATATATACACATACCTAAGCCACTTAAACTACACATAGAAATTAACAAAAGAAAGCATGACTGCAAAGATGCATCTGCCAACTACCCACCTCATCCATTCAAAAATATGAAAACAGAAGTTAAAAATGGAGCATCTCAGCATCAATTAAGGCCCAGAAAACAACCATAAACAATCAGCCCACATGGTGACAAATGCTCTTATTCTCCTAAAACACAGTCACACAAAAGACCCTGAAAAGCCATATAACCAGACTGACAGACCCACACAAACATGCTCCTATGTGGTCGCAGAACAAAGGGATAACTTGCTAAAACTCCATTACCAAAAATACAACTTGTAACCAATACTCCCATCTGAATGAGTCAACCATTGTACACCATCCCGCCAACACAAGCATCCATGAATGAATCAAACTGGTCCTCAGTCAACTGGGTAGGGAGAAGGCCACTAGACCTGATTATTCAGGCTTAAAGGACCACTAAATGCAATATTATTGCATAATAATTTCCTGACAAATTTTAAAGTCAATCAAAGGTTTCCTCCCCCTATATCATGAGACATCCATCAGCCAAATACTAAATGCATATATCAATATATACTTAGCACTCTGGCACATTCTCAGTAGAAGCTGAAGCCAAAACGTCTGCATATAAAAGAATGCACACACCTTAACAATGGAAGTACATTGGATAATTCCCTCAAATCGCCTGCTCCATCAGAATCATGAAACTTTCACTTTGACCCCAGGGCCCTATAAATCAGGGATCACTAACCTTTTTTTCTGAAAGGCTTGCTGTTCAATATCTCCCACCCAAAATACTTCCACTCTGAGGAGTCAGGATCTCAATTCCCGCACCTTGGAGATTGACATTGTACATACCAACCCTGATACCACCTCACACTGTCCTCCATCAGATGACAAAAAAAAACTAGCCATCCCGCCACAAGATGCACATTGCTCGAAAAACTTCCTCCTACTACTATCCCAAAAAGAAAAATACCAAACCTCAGCTATTTTAATTATTTTATTTAAAAAAAAATGTTTTGAAAATATATTGCAAACTACCAAGTAGAAACTGAACTCAAGGTATTGCTCCTACAGAGTCCCATTTTTCTCCCCAGGCCTATTTAGGCCTAGATTAGAGTGGAGCACAAAATTGTGTTCACGTTGCCTGGAAGCTTTGCTCTCACTAAAGCGCGCTTCCATTGGCTCCAAAGGGAGCCTCATTCTGATGCTGTGAGACACAGCAGAGAACCTAGTGCAGAGCAGGGGGTAAGTCGTGCAGCAAATACATATATATTTATGTGTTTATTTTGTGTATATATACATATTAACACATAAATATATATGTACATAAGCATATACTTATATTTTTTACATTGATAACACAGTCCCCATAGACCACAATGTAAAGGCACTTTTCAGTTCAGTTTTTTTTTCTAACACCCCCCCATCCCCTCACTTTAACCCCTCATAACTGCTTTGTGCAGTTATATTCTAATAAAGCAACTGTACACTTTATTTGAGGGGCAATTAGGGGACATTTTTTTAATTAACCAGAGCTCGCGGTAGTGTTTGTAATGACAGGTTATTTAAAGTGAACCCCTAAACTGGGCCCTGTCACGATTTCAGAATAACTTTTGAATTAGTCTTTCTGTTGTTAGAGTATTAGTTAACGGATAATACATAGAAATGCACAGTGTCTGGTATAACGGTTGCTATTAGTGATGAGCAGTACTTTTGAGATCATGTTATATGCTAGTCATTGTTCTTCTTACAGTTTATAGTTAAGGTTGGATTATCCCCTCTATAGCAATTACCATCACTCGTTGAGTATGGTTAAATACTGTTTCATATATTATGCATTATATAGTTCATATCTTGTGCATCATTTAGTTCATTTAGGTGATAGAGACTGTCACATCTCCACTCTACACAGTGTTTTAGATGGATGAAAAACAATGAAATTCACATATATAGAAAAGGAAATTCGATCTCAATTAAACTATGTTGATATATTCTTTAGTGTTTGACCGTTCCTATGATAGAAACCATCATGCAATTTACATCAACACATTTCTTTTTCTACCCATTTTTGTGTCTGTTAGTTTCACATATCATTTATTCACCCATCTCTCAATATCGATAGGTTTACAGAGTATAGGATTTAGATTGGCAATAGGGGAGAGAATCGACTTAAAGGTTACACTATATACAGACTCTCAATTTAAGAGTAGGTATTTCTTGATGGAATCAAATATAGTAAACACAATTGTGCTAATATTATATTATTTATAGATAGAGGACTCTTCTAGAAACCCTATCCACAACTCATCTGGAGATCAGAGTGAGTTATAGTATACAGCCAAAACAGAGGCATAGCCCTTATTAAATTCCCTGCAATCTCTTTAATGTATTCTCTCTGAAAAGATCATGTCTATTATAAAAAGGCACTGAAACTAATCTGTTCATTCATCCCTAGTGGGGACATGGTCTGTAGCTAAAAGATCCATTTACTCTCTGTCCTGAGAAGGGCATTTTAAATATCACTTCCTCGTATACCTAGTTTGACTCTTTGCAGAATCCAACATTTCAGTTATGGTTTACCATTGTGATATTCAAGAAAATGCTTAGCAACTGTCGTTATTTTCTTCTCTTTTTCCAGTTCTTTCTTAGCATTTTTAATATTGCTGAGATGTTCCCCAAGTCTCACTCTGAGTTCCCTTGAGGACATACCCATATATTTTTTTCCACACGTGGATTCAAGACAATAAATAATATTACTCTTCCTGCAATTGTGTAATTCTGTTATATACCTCTTACCCTTAGAAAAAATCTCTATTTATTTCACATTCTGTATATATACACAGAACTTATACATACTACATGGCTATGTGCCTCTCAAGTTGTCTTTTCTTTTTGCAACATGTTTAACAAAGTGACTCTTCACAATCTTGTCCCTGACAGTCGGTGTCCGTTTACAACTTATTGCTACTCTGTCCCCCACACACTTAGCCATATCTTCAATAGTATGTAATATATATAGGTGCTTATCAAGGATGTGAGCAATTCTATGATGGGCATCATTAAATGTGCTGATAAACCTTTCTCGTGTGTCTAATCTCTGTCTTGGTTTTGATTGTAATAATTCACATCTCGGTGTGTGTGGGGCTCTATGATATTCTTTTTTGAGGATCCTATTCAGATATTTTCTATCCTTCAATCATTGTTTGAGGATTTTTGCTTGATCTTTAAAAGTTTATATATCACAAGAGTTTCTGCATATATCGCAAAGATTCCCTGAATGGTATGCCAAATATGTGACCTTCCAGTCACCGGAAGCTGTTGCTGCCACTTCAGAGCTAGTGTATTACTCCTGTACTAAAATGGTTGGCCAGATCTACCCCTCACTCTAGAGTACCTGGCATTCCAGTCTCCACAGCATGACCTATGTCCAACATGAGCCCTACAGTCATCTCACCTGCCCCTATGCTAACTGAAGCCCTCCTTTCTGTGCACTCTCCTGCGGCTGCCATATAACATTGCAGGCTTGCATCTCATCCACTCTGTTCACAACTCCAGAAAACTGCTGCCCCTGTTCGCACATATATAAACCCACTTACCTGCATGCTTCACAACCATCTGACCCTTGACTCTCTGCCTCTTCAGTGCTCTGCTCCAATCCCCAGCAATCCGGCATTGTTCCTTTCAACAGTGCCTACCACTGTACATCTGCTCCCATTAATGTTCCCACCATCCCTCTGGCATTGGCCACTCCAGTGCTCTCTACAGCTCAAGGGATCTCAGTGCTGCCACTACCAGTCCTGCATGCTGACCTTGATAACAGATTTGCACACACACCGTTCAACCTCTCCCTAGGATCCACATGTTCAAGCTGAAGCAAAACATATTCTCCTTGCATGTTTTGCTCCAGAAGTAAGTAGCACTTCCTCTCCCACCTTTTACTTAAGCCCAGTTAAAGGGGCAGTCTAGTCAAAATTAAACTTTCATGATTCAGATAACATTTCAATGTACTTTTATCATCAAATTTGCTTTGTTCTCTTTGTATTCTTAAGTGAAAATAAATGTGACAATAAAATACAAAAGTGAGCCGTAAATTAAAAGTTTATATGTAAGGATATGTTTGTTCCTTTGGGAAGGGTCTCTTCACTTTTCTGCGATCCTCCGTGTGTTCTCAAGGAAAAGGAAACAAAATATGCAACATAGTGTAACTCTGCAACCACTTGGAATGAAACAGTTCTGCTTGTTTAACCAGTGATTACTCACATTTGTTGGAGCTTATGACCAAGCTCAGGGAAATGCGCACAACTTGAAGTCTGTTCCTCCATCTTGAAAATGGGCATCTTGTTTGAAATGTCGCTATAATATTAGTTTCTACCAATGCGATGAATCTTTTACTCGATCAATATCAATCTTTGTACATATATATATAGTGGTTAAGGCAAAACAACATATTACATTAATAGGTTAATACAAAATACTGTATATCGTAATACTATTTAGGATGTAAATTAGGACGTTAATTCACCGCTCATTCACAGAATATTAAACTTTCACATTGTTTTTATAATAAGTGATTAACTTAGTAGTTCCCAATATTTATGTTGGAATTTTACCAATTTTTAGAGGAACTAAAAAAGAAAAATATAATAATTGTGAATTATACATTTCTTGCATAAGATAGTTGCAGGAACATTAATATAAATCTAGCAGTGTGTGTACATAAGAGTTAAACATGGATTCAAATTTAAGGTTATAACATAGATACATTGTTATCTTTGGATGATAAAAAAGTATGGATATTTCCGGTTCAAAGTTATGTATTTGGCCCGAATGTGTATATATGTATGACTCTAAAGATAGATACCTGGGGTCTTAATACAAAAATTCCAACATAAATATTGGGCACTACTAAGTTAATCACTTATTATAAAAACAATGTGAAAGTTTAATATTCTGTGAATGAGCGGTGAATTAACGTCCAAATTTACATCCTAAATAGTATTACGATATACAGTATTTTGTATTAACCTATTAATGTAATATGTTGTTTTGCCTTAACAACTATATATATATATGTACAAAGATTGATATTGATCGAGTAAAAGATTCATTGCATTGGTAGAAACTAATATTATAGCGACATTTCAAACAAGATGCCCATTTTCAAGATGGAGGAACAGACTTCAAGTTTCCGTTTTTGTCATCAATTAGAGGTTTAAAAGGACTCACGGACATGCGCACTTTATTACTTGAAAAAGCTGATCTAGCGAAACGTACGTCGGAATTGACACTCTCGTGTGCGTCTTTACATCTGCCTATACACCTGGGGGAGGAGCGTTCTTTACTGGCACTGAGAGGTAGTGGTTTTAGCGGTTAAGATTCTGCTTTTCCATCCATCTCCATCCAGGACTTGTATCGACTCTTTTGAGTAATCTTATATTTATTATTACTCAGTTACCCTTTGTAAGAGGTTTTTAGGGCATTTGTGACGCTTTTTATGTATTTTAATAAATATTTGTTTTAAGAAATTTGCTTGAGAGTACTGTTTTCCCACCAGTATAAAGTGGGAGTGCGCATTTCCCTGAGCTTGGTCATAAGCTCCAACAAATGTGAGTAATCACTGGTTAAACAAGCAGAACTGTTTCATTCCAAGTGGTTGCAGAGTTACACTATGTTGCATATTTTGTTTCCTTTTCCTTGAGAACACATGGAGGATCGCAGAAAAGTGAAGAGACCCTTCCCAAAGGAACAAACATATCCTTACATATGAACTTTTAATTTACGGCTCACTTTTGTATTTTATTGTCACATTTATTTTCACTCATTTTTTCGTTGTGATTATTGGTATATTTATTATATACTCTTTGTATTCTTAGTTGAAAGCTAAACCTACTTAGACTCATATGCTAATTTCTAAGCCCTTGAAGGCCACCTCTAATCTCAGTGCATTTTGAGAGTTTTTCACATCTAGAGGGCGTTAGTTAATGTGTGCCATATAGATAACATTGTGCTCATGTCCATGGAGTTACCTAGGAGTCAGCACTGATTGGCTAAAATGTATGTCTATGAAAAGAACTGAAATAAGGGGGCAGTCTGCAGAGGCTAAGATACAAGGTAATCACAGAGGTTAAAAGTATATTTATATAACAGTGCTGTTTATGCAAAACTGGGGAATGGTAATAAAGGGATTATCTATATTTTTAAACAATTACAATTCTGGAGTAGATTGTCCCTTTAACCTCACCCACTAACACCCATGTCACGGATACCAGGTTGCCAAAGCCACCCGCCTCTCCTATTTGGAGTTCCCCTTCTCTGTGATTGAACTTTGCCCTGAAAGAGCTGATCAATAACCCGCTGGCCCCTTCCTGCCTTGCCGAGTCCCAAGCCGGAATCTTATGGAACTACATGCCGGCTGGGATCACTAGAGATCCCTGCTGAACTTAAACATAGGTCGCTCCAGAAGCCCTTTGCCCCAGAGCTCCGCTCTTCTGGGGACTTGCCATATCTTTGATGGGCATGGGTTGGGGTAATTGCTAAGAGGGAGATCACTCAGGAACCTAGGGTTTGGACACCTCTCTACCTCATGCTGGTCCAGGGTACCCTTTGTCCGGCTGACACTCCAGCCCCCATCGACGGATAATGTTGTTTTTTGGACAGGTACATATAGGGGCCTGGAGCTCAACAATGGTACTTGGGAATAGCTGCTGCTCCCTCAGGATCACCCTGCAAACTAGCTATTGTGGGATCTCTGTATGATTATGGCTCCTATGAAGGCGCCAGCTTGTCTGGAGGGGCGTGATATCTTGATCAGATAAGGCTCTTATCAGATGGCAAATGTGTATATAAGCTGTGTGTTTTGTCACAATAACGCCTGTTCCTCTTTTACCTTAATACTGGTCTTGTCTGGTTATTAGTATGGGCTACTTGCTATAATCACTTTCCCGCTCTTCAGCTTCAGGTGCCAAGATAAAGAAGGATCATTCGGCGGAGATACCCAGTCGGGGTATCCGGAGTCCGTCAAATCCCACTAACATCAAAATGACCCCTTTACGTGGCCTACTTGGGGGTTACAAAACTCTTCAAACTTCCATTTTTTCATTCAGGGTTTCTCTTTAGCATAACTTGGTGACAACCTGGTGTTTGTTTAAGATTTGTCACTAAATATAGTTTTTTAAGTCTTTTTTGGTTGAACTCAAAGGTTTTAACAGTTCTCTATTTCCAAATCTTTTTGTTTTTGTTTCTCATTTATGGAGTTAAAGTGGTTATTGTAGTTGAAAACTACTTGCAAGTGAGTATCGCTTTAAACGGGACATTTTTTTAGACCATCTAAGGAAATTCCTTTTATTTTAAGTACTTTTAAGGCTTTCCAGAGAACCATTTTATATACAAAAAAGCGTGCATGATTTAGTCAGTTTTTGTGTTTCATATGTCTAATAAAATTGTATCTTTTTTCATTTACACATATTGTGTGGATTATGTATCCCTAATAGTAAACAAAGAACCAGGGTTTTAAAACCTCTGATGAGGTGCGCTCATGGAAGGAAAGAAGTAGAAATAATCCAAAATCGAGGCTTCCGATATATGCAGGGAAAGAGAGGAGATCTACAGTGGAGATAAGAAGGTGCCAAACATAGGGTGATATCATCGCTATACAGCTAAACGCTAAGGTGGATGTCAGAAAGCCGCCTTGTTTGTGAGTATTCTGACATCCACCTTAGCATTTTAGCTGTGTAGCGACGATATCACCCTATGTTTGGCGCCTTCTTATCTCCACTGTAGATCTCCTCTCTATCCCTAATAGTACCTATACTTATATATATTGCATGGAGGATATATCCATTATATTTCTATATTGTTTATATTTAATTATGTTAATATTTAATTATATATCTTTTTTGCTTATTTGAGGCGGATTACTATATTTTTCATATGGTTAAGTATTTATATATATAATATTATATTGCCTTTTTATCTTTTTTTACTGCTTGACATTTTTAGATTTTAAGCCTATTCTCTAGGCGCTTTACATTAATACCTTTTTCTATACAAACTATCCAATTGTGACAGGTTTTAGGATTGGCTGTTTTTTAATTTAAGTACCATTCAGCGCAAGTTAATTCTATACACCACTTGATCTAAACTTTTATTCAGCTTCTAGACAGTAAGACCAAAAATTCCATACAACGATTCAGACATAGTCCTTAGTCATGTATGGCTATACCTATAGAGCATGCCTTAAATACTAAACAAGCCCCACCCACTAACCACCTGATATGCTCAAATCAACCCCTTATATAAATTTAAACAATTATATGCAACTCAGGTTGACTCAATCCTACTTAGTAAAATCCACTATAGAACACAAGGATGAATATTTATACATACATAGTTAAACTCAGAGCAAATAATATTATTAATACAATATAGCATATATCACAAAAGAGAAATTTAAAAACAGACAGACAAGTTCAATTCCTTATTCAAACCTTTTGGAAACATGGTATTACGTTTATTGATCAAAAAAACCTCTCTTGTTTTTAGGATCTTAACTCTGTCCCCTCCCCTCCTAGGAATATGAATGTGTTTAAGAACCAGAAATCTAAGCTGGTTAAGGTTATGGCCCACAGATTAGCCACAGGTGCATCAATTTTATTAGTTCTTTTATTACTTTTATGTTGGCTGATACATTTGTGGACACTACGGGTGGTCTTGCCAACGTACCCCAAACCACATGGGCACTTAATTAAGTTAACCACGAACTCAGTATTACAGGTATAGTAACCCCTAATTTCATATTTATGTGGATGACAAAAAACAGGGCCCTTAATAATGCTTTTACAATTGGAGCATCCCAGACATGGAAAATTTCCCAAATTTTTCTTTCCAATATAGCTCTGAATCAGAGTTTTTTTGGAAAGGCCAATGTCTGCACACACCAATGTATCTTTAAAGTTCCTACCTCTTTTATAGGCAGGCATAAAAGGTTTACAGAACTCTTTAACCCCAGGGTCACAAGTCATCAAAACATGCCAGTGTCAGTGTAAAACCTTCTAAATTTGTATACTAAGTGGGGAATATTGACTGATAAAAACTAATCTGTCAGACTTCTCTTTCACATGATCTTTTCTCTTTAAGAGTGACTGTCTAGAAGTTCTAAGGGTATTATCAATCTCCAATGCAATAAGATCATTAGGATGTCCCCTAGCTCTGAAGTGGTCACCCATCTACCTAAGTCTCTTTTCAACCAAACTCTCCTCGGACACAATACGTCTCACCCTCAGAAATTGACTTTTTGGCAGAGAATTGATAAGAGAAGGGGGGTGGACACTAGTGTAGTGTAGAAGAGTGTTCTAGTAGTCAGTCTCTTTTTTATGCGAGTGTAAAGAAAAACCTTGTGCATTCCTTGATACCTTAGTATCCAAAAAGACCATACTCTCTTCACTAAACACTAGTTTAAATTTAATATTGCAAGTAGCAGAATTTAAATCAGAAATTAATCTTTCCAGGGTCCCAATGTCGTCCAGCCACACACCAAAAATGTTGTCTATGTATCGTCGCCACCAGGTGGCACCATACTGTAAAAATAGTGGGTGGCCATAGACAAAGTATTCTTCAAAGATATTTATATAAATATTGGCATATGTAGGGGCAACATTGGAACCCATGGCAGTCCCTTGGAGCTGTAAATAATAATGATCCTCAAATAAAAAATAATAACACCCTAGTACAATGTTTAAAACTGTAGAATAAATTCTCTCTGTACCTGTGTAAATCCTAAATTTTGACTAATCACCCTAGCCACAGCTCCAATCCCTGCGTCATGGGATATAGAGGTATACAATGAAGCTACATTGAGACTGAACAAAATACCCTTATTACTCTAAATATACAGATTCTGAAGTTTAACCAAAAAGTCACCTGTGTCTTTAATATAGGAACTAGAATGTACAAAGGGTCTTAACACTTTGTCCAGATATATGGAAACCTTGGATAGAACAGAGCCCATCCCTCCCACAATAGGGCGGCCAGGTGGAGCTTTCAGGCACTTATGAACCTTAGGGAGGGTGTATAGGACAGGAGTAATGTCCTCAGACTCTAAGATAAACTTGGCTGTATCTTTACCTATAATCCCATCGCCAACTCTGATGAGGACCCTTGTGGGTTAGAATGTCTGCTTCCCCCATGTGTGTGGTGGCATCTGTAACCGGAACCTCCCCCAGATTTACTGGTCGGGTCACGGCGCCAACGATACACCGTTCCAGACAAATAATTCTCCTCATCCCTAGAGAACTTCTTTTTCTTGCGCTCCTGAATAGTTTTCCTCAAGTCATTGACATGTTCATCAAGTGCCTTGGTCGGCCGTTCCACCTCCTCTAGGGGTAAGTTATCAATGAGCTCTTGCTTCATTGTGCTGATCTGAGTGTTCTGATTTTCAATCTCCTTTTGGAGACACTCCACCGCCAGCATCATTATATCAAAAGAGCATTTGTTGAGGATCATTTCTAACTTTTTTCATTACTCAATGTTATCCTGCATCAGTGAGGGATACGCTTAACCCTGTAGTATTCAGCTAGGGTTACAGCATGCAGTTCAAATGCCACAAGTATTCAAGCTTTTTACTAACGGCTTGTGCAGGTGAAGACTTTAAAAAAGTCTCTGGAGCCAAGCATCAAGGTGGTGATCCTTGCAGCCTCCATATCAGTATATCCAAAGGTCTTAGGCTCAGTAGACACCTGTATAGTCTCCATCTTATATACCCAGTGCAAAGAAAATGCAGTACAAAATAATGACAAAGTCCAGAGAATCCAGCGCCTAGTTATGGTCAAAGGTGTACCAGCAACAAGGGTCCTGCATGAACCCCAATACAATAGAAGACAAAAGGAAGCAGCACCACCAATCCTTATTCAAGCTGGTTTGTTCAGCTTACTAGAAAGTCAGACCAAAAATATCATACAACGTTTTGGACACAGTCCTTAGTCATGTATGGCTATACCTCTATAGAACATGCCTTAAATACACAACATAAATACATTAAAATAAACAGTTACACTCTTATAAACTCTATCTGATAAAAAATATTCATATAAATATTAATAATATCAAAGGTATATTAATAATATCAAAGGGTTATAATATATATATATATATATATATATATATATATATACTGTATATATATATATATATATATATATATACTGTATATATATATATTGTGCTATCTTTCATTCTTATACACAACATTCTTTATGTAGGTCAGCGTTTAATTCTAAGGCCAAAGGATAATGGCAAGGAAACAAGAAAAATTCAGTAACAGACAATAACCTTAATCAACAACTTGATATCTGGAGGCAAAACTTTTGAGAATATTGGTCAGATAATAACTGGGTCAGCAATGTTAGGTCAGGAGACAGAATATGGCAATACTGGTAGTGAAAAATGAAAAGGTTCAATAACTTCAGCAAGGGAGACATGACTTGGGAATAATCATACAAAGCACCTTACCAACTCCTTATCTTATGCGCGCGCAGGGTAGCTGCATATACCTCACAGAGATCCAATGTAAAGATACACTCCCACAGCACCATGACATTTTCAAAGCTTTATTACAACATACAGGTCCAGGCCATCGCAGGTGAAGTTTCCGGTTCAATCACCCTTGGCATGATTAAGGGTGATTGAACCCGAAACGTCACTAGATTGCAAAAGTCATTTTCTGCATCAGGTGCCTTGCAATATATAGTAACAGCTTGTGACATCCCAGCCTAGCTGATGATTGGTAGCTGCACACATATACATTTTGTCATTGTTCAGTTCGGCCTCAGTAGTGTATTGCTGTTTGAAGCTGACTTGGGAAAGTGACAATATGGACAGCGTTTTGGAGCTGAAACTCAAGACAAACCCATAAAGGGCTAGATTACAAGTGGAGTGCTAATATATCTTGTGCCCATAAACTGGAAAATTCGCCCATTTACGGACAAATTTGCCAGACAACATTTTTGGTGTGTGGCTAGGTGACATTTGGACCCTGGAAAGATTAATTTCTGATTTAAATTCTGCTACTTGCAATATTAAGCTGGTTATTTCATACCTCTGGTTAATTTTAAAAAAAGTGTCCCAATTGCCCCCAAAATATAACATATGTTAGTTTTTTATTTGAAAAGCTTTTTTTAAAAATAAAAATAAAAAAACAACTGCACTAAGCAGTTTTTTGGGGGATAAAGTTGGTAGGTTCTTGTATATATTCTTGTATACATATATATTTATGTGTTAATATCTGTATATACACATATAAACACATACATATATATGTATTTATTCATATACATATATATTTATATTTGCTGCCCATGGTTGTACAACTTACCCCCTTCGATGCACTAGGTTCTCATGCCGTGTCTGACGGCATGAGAACGAGGCTCCCATTGAAGCCGATGAAAGCGTGCTATTCTGAGCACAATGCTTCCTTGCAATGCAAATACAAGGTCGCTTTTGCATTGCACATAACTTTTAATACAAGCTGGATAGCTTAGGCTTTTTTTAGAGTTAGGCTTTTTATTTCGGGGGTTGGTTGGGTGGTGGGTTTTACTGTTGGGGGGACTTTGTATTTTTTAACAGGTAAAAGAGCTGTTTAACTTAGGGCAATGCCCTACAAAAGGCCCTTTTAAGGGCTATTGGTAGTTTATTGTAGGCTAGGGGGTGTTTTTATTTTGAGGGGGCTTTTTTTATTTTTATAGGGCTATTAGATTAGGTGTAATTGTTTTTATTTCTGATAATTTCATTTATAATTTTTTGTAAGCTTAGTGTTTTTTATTTTTTTCGTAGTGTTAGGTTTTTTTTAAATTTGTAATTAAAAGTTTTTTTAATTTTATTAGAATAGTTATGTTAGGGTAATTTATAGTTTAAACTTCGTTTTTTTTATTTCACAGGTAAGTTTTTATTTATTTTAAGATAGTTATATTGTAATTTTAATTTAAAGTTAGGGGGGGTGTTAGGTTTAGGGGTTAATAGTTTAATGTGGTGTTTTGCGATGAGGGGGATCTGGCAGTTTAGGGGTTAATAGGTTTATTTAGTAGCGGTGATGTGGGGGGGCGGAGGTTTAAGGGTTAATAGGTTTATTTAGTGGCGGCGATGTGGGAGTCCGGAGGTTTAGGCGTTAATAACTTTATTATAGTGTCGGCGATGTTGGGGAGCGGCGGATTAGGGTTAATATCTTTATTATAGTGTCGGCGATGTCGGGGAGCAGAGGAATAGGGGTTAATAACTTTATTATAGTGGCGATGATGTCGGGGAGCGGTGGAATACGGGTTAATAACTTTATTATAGTGGTGGCGATGTTGGGGAGCAGCGGAATAGGGGTTAATAACTTTATTATAGTGTCGGTGATGTTGGGGGTTGCAGATTAGGGGTTAATAACTATATTTAGGTGTCAGCGATGTCGGGGCAGCGGATTAGGGGTGTTTAGACTTAGGGTTTATGTTAGGTTTAAATGTAACTTTTATTTCCCCATAGACATCAATGGGGTTGCGTTACAGAGATTATTCATTCTGCACTTCAGGTTTCTTTCTAACACTCTCTCCCCATGAATGTCTATGGGGGAAAGCGTGCACGAGCACGTCAAACCAGCCCTTGGATTTTGTGCGCTATGAAGCTTAACGCCACCCTATCGCACGCACAAGGAGGCTTCTCAGTAACTCGTAATGGCAGCGATATGGAGAGTAAAATAAGCGCAACTTTTTTGGCATTAGTTTCGCACCGTTTAGCTCAAAACTTGTAATCTACCCGACTGTTAGTGACAACCAAAATTAAAACACAACATTTGTAGAAGTTGGGGTCCTGAAGTGACTTTTCTTACAGATCCCCTTAGCTGTAGAGGATATCACATACTCATCAAATATAAGTATGTATATTTGCCTATACATATACGTGCACCCTGTCCACTCTATACTCCCTCTCTTATAGGGATGAATGGAGCTTAAATGAATTGACACCATGTATGTTAATAGATCTCTACAATATCTCCTGTGGCCATTTCAGAGTGCTTTACACATGTGCAAGTTAATAGACTCCAAAAAGTGATGAAATAGTTTTAAAAATATCCAAAATGCCCTTTTCGAGGACATATTCAAGTGCCTGGAGGTGTTGAATTTGAAAAGGCAAAACTTTTTGGCTCCATAGGAGAAATAGGGATTTTTTTGACGATCAGAAAACCCATTTGCGTGTGCAGGAAAGAGCCAACAAAAAGCAGCTTTTTCAGCCCGAAAAAAATCGCTGCAGTCAACAGATTGTGATCGAGGCCATAGAATATAATTCAATAAAATTCATCATAAACAAACAGCATTGATTTTTTTAGTTACATTTGTATGAACACATTCAAAAAGGATTATTTTTTCTCTAAAATTTTAAACAGGATTCTATTCATATTAAGAGAAGGCAGAAGAGGAACCACATAAAAGCTAGCACATGATAAAGCAAACAGCTTTAGTTTAATGTGCCCAGATGATGTCATCTGTGAGAGGAAATTAAATAAATCATTGATCACATCACTACTGGGAGACAGGCAAGGGAAGCTGTATGACCTTCTATTTAGAGAAAAATTAAAAGGAAATGGAAGTCAAAATGAAATATTCATAATTCAGAAAGAGCTTACATTTAAAAAAATTAAAAAAACATTAAAACTGATTTTTAGTAAAACATTTCATGTATTCTCTTGGTATTCTTTGTTAAAGCTTAGCTTAATATGACACAATACTTATATGAAACAGTGCTACTTCAGTAAAAAAAGAAATACATATATATTTATATTGTGTGTTAAATCAAAGTAAACATAGCACATAAAGGCCACTGCCTTTAGTGAGAGAAGGCAGCAAACATGATGGGGCCAATTTACTAAAGTGCGGACGGACATGATATGTTGTAGAGTATCATGTCCGCTGCATATCAATAAATGACGACAGCATATGCTGTCGGCATTTATCATTGCACAAGCAGTTCTGGGGAACTGCTTGTGCAATGCCGCCCCCTGCAGATTGGTGGCCAATCGGCGGCTAGCAAGGGGTGTCAATCAGCCTGATGGTGTAGGATCGGGCGGATTGAAGACCGCAGCCTCAGAGGCAGCAGACAAGTTATGGAGCAGCGGTCTTTAGACCACTGCTTCAAAACTACTGTTTCCGGTGAGGGGCATTAAGCTCCATTCAGAGCTTGATAATTCGGCCCCTAAATATCTTAAATTATAGTACTATCACTTGATTTTTACAGCAAAAGTTCTCTACTAGTCATGAGCAATAAAATGGAAAACAGTTCAAATAAGCAAACGGAGCCCCAGAACAATATGATGTTAAAGTAACATTAAACACTAAGGCCTAGATTTAGAGTTCGGCGGTAGCCGTCAAAACCAGCGTTAGAGGCTCCTAACGCTGGTTTTGGCCGCCCGCTGGTATTTGGAGTCAGTGATTAAAGGGTCTAACGCTCACTTTTCAGCCGCGACTTTTCCATACCGCAGATCCCCCTACGCCATTTGCGTAGCCTATCTTTTCAATGGGATCTTTCTAACGCTGGTATTTAGAGTCGTTTCTGCAGTGAGCGTTAGAGCTCTAACGACAAGATTCCAGCCGCCTGAAAATAGCAGGAGTTAAGAGCTTTCTGGCTAACGCCGGTTTATAAAGCTCTTAACTACTGTACCCTAAAGTACACTAACACCCATAAACTACCTATGTACCCCTAAACCGAGGTCCCCCCACATCGCCGCCACTCGATTAAAATTTTTAACCCCTAATCTGCCGACCGCCACCTACGTTATACTTATGTACCCCTAATCTGCTGCCCCTAACACCGCCGACCCCTGTATTATATCTATTAACCCCCCACAACGTCGCCGCAAGCTACTTAAAATAATTAACCCCTAATCTTCCGACCGCAAATCGCCGCCACCTACGTTATCCCTATGTACCCCTAATCTGCTACCCCTAACATCGCCGACCCCTATGTTATATTTATTAACCCCTAATCTGCCCCCCTCAACGTCGCCGACACCTACCTACACTTATTAACCCCTAATCTGCCGAGCGGACCTGAGCGCTACTATAATAAAGTTATTAACCCCTAATCCGCCTCACTAACCCTATCATAAATAGTATTAACCCCTAATCTGCCCTCCCTAACATCGCCGACACCTACCTTCAATTATTAACCCCTAATCTGCCGACCGGAGCTCACCGCTATTCTAATAAATGTATTAACCCCTAAAGCTAAGTCTAACCCTAACACTAACACCCCCCTAAGTTAAATATAATTTTTATCTAACGAAATAAATTAACTCTTATTAAATAAATGATTCCTATTTAAAGCTAAATACTTACCTGTAAAATAAATCCTAATATAGCTACAATATAAATTATAATTATATTATAGCTATTTTAGGATTAATATTTATTTTACAGGCAACTTTGTAATTATTTTAACCAGGTACAATAGCTATTAAATAGTTAAGAACTATTTAATAGTTACCTAGTTAAAATAATAACAAATTTACCTGTAAAATAAATCCTAACCTAAGATATAATTAAACCTAACACTACCCTATCAATAAAATAATTAAATAAACTACCTACAATTACCTACAATTAACCTAACACTACACTATCAATAAATTAATTAAACACAATTGCTACAAATAAATACAATTAAATAAACTATCTAAAGTACAAAAAATAAAAAATAACTAAGTTACAGAAAATAATAAAATATTTACAAACATAAGAAAAATATTACAACAATTTTAAACTAATTACACCTACTCTAAGCCCCCTAATAAAATAACAAAGCCCCCCAAAATAAAAAATTCCCTACCCTATTCTAAAATACAAATATTACAAGCTCTTTTACCTTACCAGCCCTGAACAGGGCCCTTTGCGGGGCATGCCCCAAGAATTTCAGCTCTTTTGCCTGTAAAAAAAAACATACAATACCCCCCCCCCAACATTACAACCCACCACCCACATACCCCTAATCTAACCCAAACCCCCCTTAAATAAACCTAACACTAAGCCCACTGAAGATCTTCCTACCTTGTCTTCACCATACCAGGTTCACCGATCCGTCCTGGCTCCAAGATCTTCATCCAACCCAAGCGGGGGCTAGACATCCACTGAAGAAGTCCAGAAGAGGGTCCAAAGTCTTCCTCCTATCCGGCAAGAAGAGGACATCCGGACCGGCAAACATCTTCTCCAAGCGGCATCTTCTATCTTCTTCCATCCAATCAGCCAATCAGAATATAGTTCAATCCGATTGGCTGATCCAATCAGCCAATCAGATTGAGCTCGCATTCTATTGGCTGTTCCGATCAGCCAATAGAATGCGAGCTCAATCTGATTGGCTGATTGGATCAGCCAATCGGATTGAACTATATTCTGATTGGCTGATTCCATCAGCCAATCAGAAAATTCCTACCTTAATTCCGATTGGCTGATAGAATCCTATCAGCCAATCGGAATTCGAGGGACGCCATCTTGGATGACGTCCCTTAAAGGAACCGTCATTCGTCGTCTAGTCGTCGGAAGAAGAGGATGGATCCGCGCTGGAGGTCTTCAAGATGGAGCCGGTCGTCATCGGATGGAAGAAGATAGAAGATGCCGCTTGGAGAAGATGTTTGCCGGTCCGGATGTCCTCTTCTTGCCGGATAGGAGGAAGACTTTGGACCCTCTTCTGGACTTCTTCAGTGGATGTCTAGCCCCCGCTTGGGTTGGATGAAGATCTTGGAGCCAGGACGGATCGGTGAACCTGGTATGGTGAAGACAAGGTAGGAAGATCTTCAGGGGATTAGTGTTAGGTTTATTTAAGGGGGGTTTGGGTTAGATTAGGGGTATGTGGGTGGTGGGTTGTAATGTTGGGGGGGGGGTATTGTATGTTTTTTTTTACAGGCAAAAGAGCTGAAATTCTTGGGGCATGCCCCGCAAAGGGCCCTGTTCAGGGCTGGTAAGGTAAAAGAGCTTGTAATATTTGTATTTTAGAATAGGGTAGGGAATTTTTTATTTTGGGGGGCTTTGTTATTTTATTAGGGGGCTTAGAGTAGGTGTAATTAGTTTAAAATTGTTGTAATATTTTTCTTATGTTTGTAAATATTTTATTATTTTCTGTAACTTAGTTATTTTTTATTTTTTGTACTTTAGATAGTTTATTTAATTGTATTTATTTGTAGCAATTGTGTTTAATTAATTTATTGATAGTGTAGTGTTAGGTTAATTGTAGGTAATTGTAGGTAGTTTATTTAATTATTTTATTGATAGGGTAGTGTTAGGTTTAATTATATCTTAGGTTAGGATTTATTTTACAGGTAAATTTGTTATTATTTTAACTAGGTAACTATTAAATAGTTCTTAACTATTTAATAGCTATTGTACCTGGTTAAAATAATTACAAAGTTGCCTGTAAAATAAATATTAATCCTAAAATAGCTATAATATAATTATAATTTATATTGTAGCTATATTAGGATTTATTTTACAGGTAAGTATTTAGCTTTAAATAGGAATCATTTATTTAATAAGAGTTAATTTATTTCGTTAGATAAAAATTATATTTAACTTAGGGGGGTGTTAGTGTTAGGGTTAGACTTAGCTTTAGGGGTTAATACATTTATTAGAATAGCGGTGAGCTCCGGTCGGCAGATTAGGGGTTAATAATTGAAGGTAGGTGTCGGCGATGTTAGGGAGGGCAGATTAGGGGTTAATACTATTTATGATAGGGTTAGTGAGGCGGATTAGGGGTTAATAACTTTATTATAGTAGCGCTCAGGTCCGCTCGGCAGATTAGGGGTTAATAAGTGTAGGCAGGTGTCGGCGACGTTGTGGGGGGCAGATTAGGGGTTAATAAATATAACATAGGGGTCGGCGATGTTAGGGCAGCAGATTAGGGGTACATAGGGATAACGTAGGTGGCGGCGGTTTACGGAGCGGCAGATTAGGGGTTAAAAGTGTAATGCAGGGGTCAGCGATAGCGGGGGCGGCAGATTAGGGGTTAATAAGTGTAAGGTTAGGGGTGTTTAGACTCGGGGTACATGTTAGAGTGTTAGGTGCAGACGTAGGAAGTGTTTCCCCATAGGAAACAATGGGGCTGCGTTAAGAGCTGAACGCTGCTTTTTGGCAGGTGTTAGGTTTTTTTTCAGCTCAAACTGCCCCATTGTTTCCTATGGGAGAATCGTGCACGAGCACGTTTTTGATGCCGGCCGCGTCCGTAAGCAACTCTGGTATCGAGAGTTGCATTTGCGGTAAATATGCTCTACGCTCCTTTTTTGGAGCCTAACGCAGCATTTGTTTGAACTCTCGATACCAGAGTTAAATTTATGGTGCGGCCAGAAAAAAACCCGCGGAGCGTTAACAGCCCTTTTACCGCCGAACTCCAAATCTAGGCCTAAATAAGTGCTAGATAAAATGATGCATTAAAAAAAAAAGATTAGTCTGAGAATAACATGTTGATGTATTTTTTAAAGTTGCATTATCTGTTTAAATATTGACAAAATAAGTGTAAAGCTTTAGTGCCCTTTACCCACCCAACCATACCAGGGACTGTCCTTGAATTGCAAAGCCAACATCCAACTCTGTTTCAGACTGGACAGCCATACCATACTTCTAGTGAACTGCTTGTGCGATACCGCCCCCTGCAGATTCGTGGCCAAACGGCCGCTTGCAGAGGGTGTCAATTAGCCCGATCGTATAGAATCAGGCGGATTGTTATATGCAGCCTCAGACGTGGCGTATGAGTTAAGGAGCAGCGGTCTACAGGGTAAATTGGCCCAATTCAGCCAATAATAAATTGACCCCTATAAGTAAAAGTATTCAATCAGTAAATAAGGTAAATTCAAAGATATGCCTGAGGGAAACTCAAATCAAATTAATTAACAATAATTACTTGACTCCAATCAGAGTGGCAGAGTGGAACAAAGATATAAGAGACATCTGTCCCAAATGTCGATTAATGAGTCCAAATTTGTTACATCTTCTGAGGACTGCACTAAGATTTCTCAATTTTGGACTAAGGTCTCTTATTTTCTAAGCAAAGTGTGTGATGCAGTTTGTAAACTGTCTTTTGAGGATATATTATTTTTTACTCAAAAACAGTCAATAAAACATTTTAATCTATTGGTTTATATTGTGTTATTATCACAGAAACTTATTTTTACGTATTGGATTATTAAAAGATGTCCCACTATCGCTCATTTGAAAAAAGGTTTGTAAAGACTAATAATTGTTGAATATTATGATATGAGAATTGATGAGGAAGATAGGATTAATACATAAACGCCTAGATTTAGAGTTCTGCGGCCAAAGGGATGCGTTAGCTACGCGTGCTTTTTTTTCCCACGCACCTTTTAAATACCGCTGGTATTTAGAGTTCACAGAATGGCTGGGTTTTCAGTGCGTTGGGCTCCAAAAAGGGAGCGTAGAGCATAATTTAACGCCACTGCAACTCTAGATACCAGCGGTGCTTACGGAAGCGGCCAGCTTCAAAAACGTGCTCGTGCACGATTCCCCCATAGAAAACAATGGGGCTGTTTGAGCTGAAAAAAAACCTAACACCTGCAAAAAAGCCGCGTTCAGCTCCTAATGCAGCCCCATTGTTTTCTATGGTGAAACACTTCCTAAGTCTGCACCTACCACCCTAACATGTACCCCGAGTCTAAACACCCCTAACCTTACGCTTATTAACCCCTAATCTGCCGCCCCAGCTATCGCTGACACCTGCATATTATTATTAACCCCTAATCTGCTGCTCCGTACGCCACCGCCACCTACATTATAGCTATGTACCCCTAATCTGCTGCCCCTAACACCGCCGAACCCTATATTATATTTATTAACCCCTAATCTGCCCCCCACAACGTCGCTGCCAGCTACCTACACTTATTAACCCCTAATCTGCCGAGCGGACCGCACCGCTATTATAATAAAGTTATTAACCCCTAATCCGCCTCACTCCCGCCTCAATAACCCTATAATAAATAGTATTAACCCCTAATCTGCCCTCCCTAACATCGCCGACACCTAACTTCAATTATTAACCCCTAATCTGCTGACCGAATCTCGCCGCTACTGTAATAAATGGATTAACCCCTAAAGCTAAGTCTAACCCTAACACTAACACCCCCCTAAGTTAAATATAATTTAAATCTAACAAAATAAATTAACTCTTATTAAATAAATTATTCCTATTTAAAGCTAAATACTTACCTGTAAAATAAACCCTAATATAGCTACAATATAAATAATAATTATATTATAGCTATTTTAGGATTTATATATATTTTTTTTTTTTTTAAAGATTTTTTTATTGAAGAATAAATGTGTACAGCAAAAAATTGAAAGGTCAGCTACAGAGGTGACAATTAAGTACAATACCTGCAAGTTATACATGGAGTAATAAGTATTATCAGATGTGCATATCTTTTCCAATGGTTCCATTCTTTACTGATGCTATCATATCATTTTATAAACAGGTATATGTTTAGATAAAAAATATCTAGGCCAATCCTCCAATTTACCATTGAATGTAAAAAGAGAGTAAGAGGAGAAAAAGAAAAGAGAAAGAGAAAAAAAAAGAAAAGAAGAAAAAAGACTGTGGGAGAGTAAAGAAGGGGTAAGGGTAGAGGGGAAGGAAGGGTGGGCCAGGCAATTGTGTTTGGTAGTCCAGCTTAGTCGTCTGACTTAATACGAGGTCCAGTTCTACTATCATGTTTGAACTCCACTCCATGGGGTCGATCCGATATAAATCGTCGCCCGCAAAAGCCGGCGACGCCAATATTTGCGCGGGTTTGGTATCCTATATACGGCGTAACCTAGAAGTTACGCCCGTATATTTCTGCCGTCGCCCGCAGTTTTTTGGGCCATAGGCAGGTATACCAAACCCGCGCAGTTTGGTATCCAATATGCAGCGTAAGGACTTACGTGGCGAAAATGGAGAAAACTTACTCCATTTTCACCTCGCCACAAAAAGCAGCCGTAAGAAGCCTTACGCTGACTATTGGAGCCCCGTAACTTCCTAAACTGGCTGCTAAAATAAACCTAACACCTAACGCATGCGCAATGTCTATCTCCCTGTCAACCGCGATCTGCTAAAATAAACCTAACACCTAACGCATGCGCAATGTCTATCTCCCTGTCAACCGCGATCCCCCCCCCGAAATCCCTAATAAAGTTATTACCCCCTAAAACGCCGCTCCCGGACCCCGCCGCCATCTACATAAACTAACCCCCTACTGTGAGCCCCTAAAACCGCCGCCATCTACCTTATCTATCCCGTAATCTGACCCCTTACACCGCCGCCACCTATATAAAAATTATTAACCCCTAATTTAATCTACCTACCCCGCCGCCAGCTATGTTATCTATATTAACCCTAAGTATATTATAGTTAATATAGGTATTACATTATATATATTAACTATATTAACCCTAATTATATTAGGGTTAATATAGTTACTATAGTATTTATATTAACTATATTAACTCTATCTAACCCTAACTAAATTTATATTAAATTAATCTAATTCATTTATAAACTAAAATATTCCTATTTAAATCTAAATACTTACCTATAAAATAAACCATAAGATAGCTACAATGTAATTAATAATTACATTGTAGCTATGTTAGGGTTAATATTTATTTTACAGGTAAATAGTTAATTATTTTAACTAGGTATAATAGATATTAAATAGTTATTAACTATTTAATATCTACCTAGTTAAAAAAATTACCCAATTACCTGTAAAATAAATCCTAACCTAAGTTACAAATACACCTACACTATCAATAAATTTAATAAACTACAAACATCTATCTAAAAATACAATTAAATTAACTAAACTAAATTACAAAAAAAAACAAACACTAAATTACAAAAAATAAAAAAAAGATTACAAGATTTTTAAGCTAATTACACCTATTCTAAGCCCCCTAATAAAATAATAAACCCCCAAAATAAAAAAAATTCCCTGCCCTATTCTAAATTAAACAAATTTCAAAGCTCTTTACCTTACCAGCCCTTAAAAGGGCCTTTTGTTGGGCATGCCCCAAAGAATTCAGCTCTTTTGCATTCAACAAATACAATCCCCCCCCCATTACAACCCACCACCCACATACCCCTATTCTAAACCCACCCAAACCCCCCTTAAAAAAGCCTAACACTACCCCCCTGAAGATCTCCCTACCTTGTCTTCACCACACCGGGCCGAACTCCTGATCCGATCCGGGCGATGTCGTCCTCCAAGCGGCAAAGAAGAATTCTTCCTCCGGCGACGTCTTCCTCCAAGCGGCAGCAAAGTCTTCATTCTTCCGGCGGCATCTTCAATCTTCTTTCTTCGCTCCGCCGCCGCGGAGCATCCATCCCGGCCGACTGCTGAACTTGGAATGAGGTACCTTTAAATGACGTCATCCAAGATGGCGTCCGCCGAATTCCGATTGGCTGATAGGATTCTATCAGCCAATCGGAATTAAGTTAAAAAAATCTGATTGGCTGATTGAATCAGCCAATCAGATTCAAGTTCAATCCGATTGGCTGATCCAATCAGCCAATCAGATTGAGCTCGCATTCTATTGGCTGATCGGAACAGCCAATAGAATGCAAGCTCAATCTGATTGGCTGATTGGATCAGCCAATCGGATTGAACTTGAATCTGATTGGCTGATTCAATCAGCCAATCAGATTTTTTTAACTTAATTCCGATTGGCTGATAGAATCCTATCAGCCAATCGGAATTCGGCGGACGCCATCTTGGATGACGTCATTTAAAGGTACCTCATTCCAAGTTCAGCAGTCGGCCGGGATGGATGCTCCGCGGCGGCGGAGCGAAGAAAGAAGATTGAAGATGCCGCCGGAAGAATGAAGACTTTGCTGCCGCTTGGAGGAAGACGTCGCCGGAGGAAGAATTCTTCTTTGCCGCTTGGAGGATGACATCGCCGGAGGAAGAATTCTTCTTTGCCGCTTGGAGGACGACATCGCCCGGATCGGATCAGGAGTTCGGCCCGGTGTGGTGAAGACAAGGTAGGGAGATCTTCAGGGGGGTAGTGTTAGGCTTTTTTAAGGGGGGTTTGGGTGGGTTTAGAATAGGGGTATGTGGGTGGTGGGTTGTAATGGGGGGGGGATTGTATTTGTTGAATGCAAAAGAGCTGAATTCTTTGGGGCATGCCCCACAAAAGGCCCTTTTAAGGGCTGGTAAGGTAAAGAGCTTTGAAATTTGTTTAATTTAGAATAGGGCAGGGAATTTTTTTTATTTTGGGGGTTTATTATTTTATTAGGGGGCTTAGAATAGGTGTAATTAGCTTAAAAATCTTGTAATCTTTTTTTTATTTTTTGTAATTTAGTGTTTGGTTTTTTTTGTAATTTAGTTTAGTTAATTTAATTGTATTTTTAGATAGATGTTTGTAGTTTATTAAATTTATTGATAGTGTAGGTGTATTTGTAACTTAGGTTAGGATTTATTTTACAGGTAATTGGGTAATTATTTTAACTAGGTAGATATTAAATAGTTAATAACTATTTAATATCTATTATACCTAGTTAAAATAATTAACAATTTACCTGTAAAATAAATATTAACCCTAACATAGCTACAATGTAATTATTAATTATATTGTAGCTATCTTATGGTTTATTTTATAGGTAAGTATTTAGATTTAAATAGGAATATTTTAGTTTATAAATGAATTAGATTAATTTAATATAAATTTAGTTAGGGTTAGATAGAGTTAATATAGTTAATATAAATACGGGAGCGGCGGTTTAGGGGTTAATAACTTTATTAGGTTGCGGCGGGGTAAAGGAGCGGCGGTTTAGGGGTTAATAGCTTTTTTATTGTTAGGATAGTGAGGGGGGATAGCGGATAGAGGGTTAGACAGTGCGGGCTATGTTAGGGAGGCGTGTTAGACAGTGCGGGCTATGTTAGGGAGGCGTGTTAGACAGTGCGGGCTATGTTAGGGAGGCGTGTTAGACAGTGCGGGTGTTTTAGACTTTAGTCAGGTTTTATAGGCGCCGGCAGTTTCTAACGTGCCGCAAGTCACTGGCGACGCCAGAAATTTGTACTTACGCAGATTTCTGGACATCGCTGGTTTGTCAGACTTACGGCACGTTAGCATCTGACGGCGACTTATATGGGATGGCTCGAGTTGCGAGCTGAAACTGCGGGCGACGCTGGTTCCCTCGCTTGCGCCGCAAACTGCGATCGATATCGGATCGCGCCCCATAAGTCTAGGAGTCCTTGGTGGAATTGTATGTTGTTTGTGGTTAGATAGTGTAAGCGTTCTAACTGTAGTATTTCTGTAGTCTGAGTATGCCATTCCCGTATTGTCGGTGGGGCACTAGATTTCCATTTTTTTGGAATGAGTTTCTTGGCACTATTTATCATGATGAGGAATATACTTTTGAGTAATTTGTTTTGGAATTTCGGTATCTGGAGGAACAATAGGTAATGAAAATTGGGTGTAATGTCTAAGCCTAGTACAGAGGATATAGATCTAAAGACTGATCTCCAGTACTCCATTATACAAGGACATTCCCACCATATATGTTGTATTGTACCCTCTTGGCCACATGCTCTCCAGCACCGGTCACTGATCTGGGAGTTAGTTTTATGTAGTCTATAAGGTGTTAGATACCACCTGCTGATAAACTTTATATGCATCTCTTGTATTGTGGCCGAGGCCGAGGCAGCAGCCGCTATTCTAAATGATTTAATCCCCAGAAATGTCCAATTCTGTATTCCAAGATCTTACATAATTCGGTAAAGTTTTGTCGTTCGGGAGCAGTAAGATTTTGTATATTAATGAGATGGTATGTCTAGGTGGGTTGTCTTGTGTACATAATTTTTCAAATGTGGTAAGCTCCCTTTGCATGTTTGACTTTTGTCTGTGTGTAGATATAAAGTGAATCAATTGCGCTCGAGACAGCCAGGAAGGAAATGTTTTCGCGTCCCATTGTTGTAGTTTGTCTAGTGGAGCTATTGTCCCACACTCTATTGCGAAGTGTAATGTACCTTCTCTGAGTCTGTATGAAAGCTTATGTGTTGTATTAGGGTTGCCCATAGGGAGGTCTGCATTTTCTCTTATTGGCAGCATCGGTCCTACTCTAGTTGATACATGTGTATTTGTAGCTATCGTCCTGTCCCATTCTGTAAGTATTTCCATTATGGTAGGGTATTGTTGTAGTGTATCTGGGCGTTTTCTGGGTTCTGTCCATGCAAGCAAGGCTGAGTTACCTCTCCCCAGTATGTGATTATCAATTTGAACCCAGTCCTTTTGTCCTGTGTTGTGGCTCCACTCTAATATCTGCTGTAACAGTATAGCTCTTCTATATAGTGTCAAATTTGGTACCCCCAGACCCCCTCGCTCCCTTGGCAGGAACATAGTTTGTCTTTGTACCCTACTTCTGTTCCCTCCCCATATGAAGTTATCAATTGTTTTTTGTATTTGCTGTAAGAACTGGCTAGGGATGGGGATCGGTAGCGTCTGAAAGAGATAGAGTAATCTGGGTAGTATGTTCATCTTAATAATACCTATTCTGCCTAGCCATGACAGGGGTTTGCAGTTCCATGAACATAGATCATCTGAAATTTCTTTTTTAAGTTGCGTATAATTATGCTTGAACAGGGAGCTAGGATTGGCTGTCAAGTAAACCCCCAGATATTTTATTTTCTCTAGGGCTATTGTTAGTCCGTACTCATCGGCCAGTTGTTGTGTCAGGTGTGGGGGGGAAGTGATATTAAGTAGTTCTGATTTGGAGATATTCAAATGAAAATTTGAAAGTTGGCCATAGTCTCGTAGTTCAGTTATTAGTGCCGGTATTGAGTGCTCAGTATCTGTCAGGGAGAATAGTATGTCGTCGGCATACATCATCAGTTTGTGTTCTTTTTCTCCTATCTGTATGCCTTTTATTTTATTGTTGGATCTGATTTTGTATGCCAGAATTTCAAATGAGAGGAGGAACAGCAATGGGGAGAGTGGGCAGCCCTGACGGGTTCCATTAGTAATGGGAAAGGAATCCGATAGTGTTCCATTGACCTTTATTTTTGCATTAGGGCCTGAGTATAGGGAAAAGACCATATGAAGAAAATTGTCTCCAAAATTCATGCTGTGCATGGCCTCTTTCAAAAATGTCCAATTTACCCTATCGAAGGCCTTTTCGGCATCGGATGCGAATAGGGTCAAAGGTTTTCTATGGTGGGTTACATAGTCTATAATACGTTGGGCTCTAATGGTATTATCTTTAGCTTCTCTGCCTGGCACAAAGCCAACTTGGTCTGTGGAAATGAGTTTGGGTAAGTATTTGTTAAGTCTGGTAGCCAATATTTTGGCTAATATTTTTATATCCACATTCAGGAGTGAAATTGGTCTGAAATTGCTGGGTTTATCTGGCGTTCTTCCTGGCTTAGGTAATACCGTAATATGAGCCTCTAACATTCTGGGTGGCAAGGACTTAGTATCTATTAATTTGTTAAATAGGGTAAGAAGGTGTGGTACAAGGATAGATTTGTATATCTTGTAGTATTTAATAGAGAACCCGTCAGGGCCAGGGCTTTTTCCAGTAGGGAGTCCTTTAATTGCTTTAACAATTTCTTGTTCCGATATTGGGGAGTCTAACTCTGCTTTCTCTTCTTCATTAAGTTTCACTATGGGGAGATTAGTCATATATTCAGCTATTGTTGGTTGGTTGTCATGTGATTGTGATGTTGTTGGAGTGGTTAATGTAGTTTTTAGGTTGTATAAGTTGTGATAGTATTGTCTGAATTCCTCTGCTATTCCCTTACTATCTTTTATTAGTGAGGATTTCCCCCCTTTCAGTGAATGTATATAGGATTTGTATTTTTGACGTTGGGTGGCCCTAGCCAGAAGTTTTCCAGGCTTATTCCCCTGGTCATAGTATAATTGCCTGACATATGAGGCTTGCCGCTGTGATTCCTGCAAAAGAAAGTCCCTTAGATCCCTTCTGGTCTGTGTGAGCTCGGCTAAAATCGCCTTGTTATGCGGTTCTTGCTTATGTGTACACTCAAGTTTCTGTTTGGAGGAGTGTAAATGGGCGTGTTTGGTGCGTCTCTCTATGAGCTTTCTTGCCCTAATTTTGATAAGTTCCCCCCTAATGACACATTTATGTGCCTCCCATGTCGTAGAGCTAGAGGTGTCCGAGTCTGGGTTGTGTATGAAATATTCGGATATCATTTTCCCAACCTTTTCCACGGTTGGCGGGTCTGTCAGTAGGTGATCGTCTAGTCTCCAGATGAAGTCTGTGAGGGGTGTTTCTGGCCATATTATAGTGCAGGTAACAGGGGCGTGATCAGTCCAAGATATTGTGCCAATGTCACATTTAGTTGTAATAGTCAATCCCATTGAGTCTGTGAATAAATAGTCTATTCGAGAATATTTTTTATACACTGAGGAGAAGTATGTGTAGTCTTTTACTGTCACATTTAATGTACGCCATATGTCGTGTAGATTGAGGTCTGTAAGCGGTTTTTTAGTCGATTTTAGTGTGGTTTTAGGCACGCTTGAGAGATTATTTGACGTGTCCAATTGGGGGTCCAAGGGAAGATTAAAATCCCCTCCTAACATAAGTAGGCCCTTTCGGTTGTCCAATATAAGTTGTGAGATTTTTTTGCTGAAACGGTGTTGGTCTGAATTTGGGAAATACACGTTTACAAGCGTTATGGGCCTTCCATATAGCAGCCCCACTATGAGAATATACCTTCCCTCTGGATCCCTTATTATAGATGACATCTGCAAAGGTATTGACCTATGGAGTAGGATTCCCACCCCATTCCTTTTTTTTGTCCCTGATGCAAAATACATATTTGTGTATTTAGGGTTAGTCCATTTAGGTTCTTTCCCTCTCTGAAAATGAGTCTCCTGTATGTAAATAATGGAGTGGTTATTTCTAGATAGTTCCCTTGTGGCAATAGATCGTTTCCCTGGGCTGTTGAGTCCCTTGACATTTAATGTCATCAGAGTGAGAGAGTGTTCTGTCTTTTGGTGTATGTTACTTGGTGATGGTGGTGTTTTAGTTGGGCGGACCATTAATGTGAGATGTGGTTAGAGCTGAGGGATCAGTTAGAATTGTCTGTGCCTGGTGGTTTAGGTGTGGGGGAGTTTGGGGTAGATAGGAAGGAAAGGGTTTAAACAACAGACTGTCAGGTAGGTTTGGTTACCCTATCTGAAATAGACTACATTAATAGCACTCTGGGGATTACTTGAATACAAAAATTGTGGTAACAGAGAAAATCATGCAAGGATGTGCAAAGAGCAAAGACAAAACTTGCAGAGTAAACTAAATTTAAAAAATAACTTTTATTGAAGGCTTAATTAAAATTGGAAAAACACACATTTAAAAACACTCATAGGAGCCAAGATACTATTACTTGTAGATCGTATATTAGTGGATGTAGTGGGTAGATACTATCTATAAATGTATTAAATCTATGGTATGAGGGCTGATAGCTATTCTCTATATTTTCAAAATACACCAGAGATGACAACTTAAATATGTTTGGTCAATATGTTGTTGTTGGTGATTGGTGAGTAGTTGTACATTTGGGTTCACTAAAAGTGATATAGTGAACTTGCTGTGGAGTCTCTTTAAATTATTTATTCGGTTGCAATACACTTCTACATGTATGGTTAAGAGGCTTAAATGATTATACACTTGATTCACTTAGGTGAATTCTTAAGAATGAGGAGGAATTGCTCTTCGGAATCTAATTATAACAAGAGAGCAAAAGAACTCACTGGACGTTTACTATCAAGAGGTTATAGCAAAAGGGCAATTAAAAGGGCAGAATTCAGAGCTAGAACAACGGACCGAACAGAATTACTCCAAAAAAGATCAAAACCAAAGGATGATTGGATAAGGTTCATTTCAACCTACAATCCAAAAAGTAACTATATAAAATCTCTGCTTCAATCTAATTGGCACATTCTGATGTCTGATCCCAAATTAAAAACAATCTTGGGGGACAAAATACAGACAGGTTATAGAAGAACCCGAAATTTAAAGGACATTATCAGTCCTAGTCATCTTGCTAGTGAAAAAACCAAAAGTGCTTTTACCAACGGTTCCTTCAAATGTGGAACCTGTACCACATGCAACTTTATGCTGAAATTACAAACAATACATGATCGGTTCAATAAACCACACAAAGTAAATGCACATATTAACTGTCAAACTGAAGGGGTGATATATGCATTACGCTGCAACTGCAATCTGTTCTATGTTGGCATGACAACCAGAAAAATAAGAGTAAGGTTGCAAGAACACCTAAGGAACATCAAAAATGCCAGAAAAGACTTGCAAGCAGGCAAACAACTCACCTCGGTGGCCAGACACTTTTTTTATAAACATAATTCAAAACAAAGTGATTTAAAATGTTTTGGAATACAAAAAGTTAAACTGGGGATCAGAGGTGGGGATGTAGAAAAAACCCTTCAAAAAGCTGAAAGCAAATGGATTTTTCTCCTTAACACAGTTTACCCACTAGGGTTAAATGAGTGCAACAACCTCTCTCCTTTTCTGTAAAATGTGCAATGAACAGCACAAATTTAGGAGAATACAGTCCAATCCTCTAAAAATGTTTTTATTAACCGCCAGCATCACAATAGCTAATATCAACTAAGCTATTGTAAGTAGAAGTTTGAAATAATATCTATCTCTTGCCTTATAAATTAAGCCCAAATCCAATCTTAACAATGCAATATAGCATCCACAACATGTTTAAAATTAAAATAAGGATACTTATAGCCACATTAAAATGGATAACTTCACGAATGAATTATTAACGGATTACTTTATATTTATAATTATGTTGAATATTTTAACCGTCAATATTACACAAGCTTCAAGCACATAACTCCACTGTAACTTTTACACACTAGCGGTGTTTATTGTGATTAAAAGTTCACTATCTATATCTTAACCTCTATATCACGATAATCCATACACATAGTCACTTTTTCCTTGACACAATTCGAGTAGCACATATTAATTTTGGTACTTTTTTGTCAACCATCTCAAATGCACTTATTTTTACACACAGCATTGTGACACTCCCCACTCAATCTTCTTCACTTGATATTACAGTACACGGCGGAATATATCAGAGAGAGTGTAAATTATTGTATCAGTAGCAAAGTAGTTACATTGCAGGTCGGTAACACACAGCACTAGTGCACATTGACACCCACAGGGTTAATTCATCACACAGCAACACTTAGTTCAGGGAGTATTGAGCATCAATTTATGGGTAAAATAAACTTCATCTTGAAAATTACGGCTTAGCATTAAGTTCATATATAAGGCTATGATAACCATTTCCATCAATCAATTTCAACTTACAACAAAGTTACTATTGTTATTATCAATAAAACAGATAACTGTAAACTTCTATCGTAATGATAGGCGGACCCTTTACTGAAGATGAAGAGGATTGGCTGTTAGTAATATCGTCACCTTGGAGGTGTGACCATCAGCCTATAAAAGACCAGTATGTGAGCGGCGCGCTCACCCTTTGAAAAAGCCGCGAGGCGAAACATGTTAGGGACGTTAGGGACGCTAGGGTACTGGTGATGAGTCCTTGGAGCTCATGTATTTTTAGTTAGCCATAGGAACTTTGATCGTTCAATGTTTTATACCGCAATATAATAATAGTAGTCGGGAGTGGGTAATGGGGGCAGAACGCTGACGCTTACACAAGCTGGTGGAAAACCTAACCGGTAGCAATACCGACACCACTTCTAAAAAATATAACTAAACAGGGCTGAATATCGTAATAATACGGTCTCGTTTGGTAATGCTAAACTGTGACTTTCTATATACATTCCTTTAGCAACTTTGTTTACTGGTTTGTTACTTAACGCATCTATTGCACAGTTGATATAGCAGCGGTCACTTTATTTACAACCCTGAGCATATGATATTATACCATTCAACTCAAAGGCATATTTAGAACCTTTTGCTATATCTATCCGCTCTGTATAGCAACGAGAACTGTATGCATGTAGTGGTTACCACTTGGTAACAATAACGATATTGATACCTTTATATAGGATTTTCTATAAAAATACAATAACAACTATAAAGGTCCCAGTCCCTAATACCAGGCATTTTTGCACTTAAAGGGATAAATATGATGGAACTTTAATAATGTTACATTAATCACATTGCTTTATTTGTAATAGATATCTTATACAGGATACAATAATATCGTTAAAAAACTGTGGATACATCTGCCTGACCCTGCATTTCCAAATATAAAAGACATTATTTAATACAGAGCATTAAGCCTTTATTTGTGTAGCGCAGGCTGGTACACAGCCACATATGTACATGTGTACAGTAAACTGGGAACATTTTAAAGGGATTCTATATGAAAGTCCCTATCTTCATGCATAGTGAATCAAGTGTATAATCATTTAAGCCTCTTAACCATACATGTAGAAGTGTATTGCAACCGAATAAATAATTTAAAGGGACTCCACAGCAAGTTCACTATATCACTTTTAGTGAACCCAAATGTACAACTACTCACCAATCACCAACAACAACATATTGACCAAACATATTTAAGTTGTCATCTCTGGTGTATTTTGAAAATATAGAGAATAGCTATCAGCCCTCATACCATAGATTTAATACATTTATAGATAGTATCTACCCACTACATCCACTAATATACGATCTACAAGTAATAGTATCTTGGCTCCTATGAGTGTTTTTAAATGTGTGTTTTTCCAATTTTAATTAAGCCTTCAATAAAAGTTATTTTTTAAATTTAGTTTACTCTGCAAGTTTTGTCTTTGCTCTTTGCACATCCTTGCATGATTTTCTCTGTTACCACAATTTTTGTATTCAAGTAATCCCCAGAGTGCTATTAATGTAGTCTATTTCAGATAGGGTAACCAAACCTACCTGACAGTCTGTTGCTTAAATTCTGTTTTACTACATAGCACCACCTTCTTTAACCGCACTTACGTGCTGAATGCACACTAGTCAATTAAGAATATAGGGGACAATTTTATTTCATTTGAAGTAGTGCCATTGGACACCCCCCTTTTCTCTAAGGAAGGAAAGGGTGACTGTGAGGTAGTAGTATAGTAAAAGAGGTAAGTAGAATATATAGAGAGAAAAGGAGGTGTAGATGTTAAGAGAGGTTCAGGTATGAGATACCTTAAAGTGAAAGTAGAGATTAGGGGATGTGTCCCCATGGCTTAGGCATGTAATGCACAATATAGAATAACTAAACAGTGAGGAAGGGCTCCCTTCTTTTTACTTCTCATGTAGGGGAGCAACAAGGATACTATAGGATGTTATATTAACTTAAAGGTTAAGATTTAAATGTGTAACAGCATCAACATAAACTCAGTGTCATCGCTATTGATTGAGGCATAAAACAGTGCAACATTGTACATATAAGTTCCTATAAGAGTATATAATAACATTTTAATGCTCTATATTCTGTGACATTCTTAGGAGAGACAGTTCGTTGGCGACTAATTAGTCTCAATAATTTTCTTATGGTATATGTGTGACCGAGCATCATATTACAGTAAAAAGATGCTATTATGGAGCATGAGTCCAAGACCTAGGTCCGGCACAAAAAAGGAACAGATTTAACACTAAACTTGTATTGACTATGGGTCACTCCCAGTATTGGGCAGTCCCACTGCCGGTTATGATGCTTGAGCCTGTTCCTCTTATGGAAATGACCCATTGATTAGTATGTATCTTTGTCTAGTAATATCAGTTATTCATGACTCTAGTCTTGTAATATCCATAACATATTTCTATAGTTATCTTCCAACTTCTCATGTAGGAGATCAACAAAAGCACATTAGGACAATTTTATATTAATTTAAAGGTTAAAGTTTAGGTGTGTGACAGCATCAACATAAACACAGTGTTATCGCTATAAATTGGAGCCTAAAACATTTTACATATAAATTCCTATAAGAGTATATAGTAACACTTTATTCCTGTATGTTACATAACATTCTTAGGAAAGTTATTTCATTGGTGTCTAATTGGTCGCAATAGTTTTCTTATAAAATAAGTGTGTCCGGACACCATAGTCTAGCGAAAAGCTGCTATTATAGAGCATGAGTCCAAGACCAAAGTCCAGCATAGAAAGAACTAGATTTAACTCTAAGCTTGTATTAACTATAACTCACTCCCAGCATTGGGTAGGCCCGTTGCTGGTTATATCGCTTGAGCCTGTTTCTCTTATGGAAACGACCCATTGATTAGCAAGTGTCTTTAGCTATTATTATCAGCTATTCATGTCTCTAGTCTTGTAGTGTCCTTAACAATTATCCATAGTTATCTTACCCATTCCTCTTTTGATGCTCTATATTCTTTCTCGGCCTCTGCTTGTGCCAAAGGAGGGTAGAACTTTAAACCTTGTCTGTCTCTGAGCTGTTGTTTTGTCGACGTGTGAGGGTTAGGTTATCCAGTGGTGTTGGTTCATCTGGGACATCTATAGATAGTGTCTGACAAAACTGGTTAATGTCGCTTTCCGTGCGGTATATTGCAATTTTATTGTCTTTGGAGGCAATTATGGACACTGGGAACCCCCATCTATACGGTATTTTGTGATGTTGTAGGGAGGATGTGATGTGTGACAAGGCCCTTCTCTTCTGTAGTGTAGTGGGGCTTATATCGCTGAATATCTGTAGAGGTATACCTGCATGTTGGAGTGGTTGTTTAGCTCTTGCGCTATTAATAATTTCTTCCTTGTCCTGGAAGTTTAGGAGTTTGATAATTATATCCCTCGGCGGTGCCTTCGGTGGTGGTTTGGCCCTTAGGGCCCTATGAGCTCTTTCAATTAGGACATCTGTTGCTCCCGGCTTTCCTTTAATCGTGCGGAACAAATCCTATAGGTAGCCACCTAGGGCCGTTGGTGATACAGACTCTGGCACCCCTCTGATACGGAGGTTATTGCGGCGTCCGCGATTGTCTAGATCTTCAATCTTGTTGCTCAGAGACTGTATTATGTCTTCTTGAGCTTTGATTTTGTTTGTTAGGGTGTTGATGGTAGAGTTGGCTGTGGCCTGTTCTTCTTCTATGTTTGTCACTCTATTTGAGACTGCAGTGATGTCCGTATGGAGGTCTTTATACAGAGATCTGACCTCATGCATGAACATTTTCATGTCTTCTTTAGTTGTAAGCAAAGTAAGGTCATTTTCCGTGACATAGTTGGAGGGTAGCTCAGTTTGTGTTGGCTCTGTACAGTCATTTTGAGCCCCTTCTGGGCATGTGGAGTTGGTAGGCATAAAATCCTGTTGTTCCATAGGTTTTAAATATTGCCCTAGAGTCCTGGATCTGGTGCTTTTGTCTCCCTTTATTGATGTTTTGCTGGTCATTTCTGCAGCAGGGACTGATGGTGTCTTTTTATATTGCAATGTGTCTTTTATTGTAGTTGCTGTCAATCCTGTATTGAATTTCACACTTAGCGCTAAGATTTGTTTTTGTTTATTGTCTGTCTCTATTTATTTCGTTTTTATTTTTTATTTTAGCCCCCCCCTTTTTTTTTTTTTTTGGGTGTTTATTTTGTTTGGCAGCTTAGTATAGCAAGCGTTGGGGTGCTCAGTATTAATATTTAACCTCCTTTGCTTAGGCTCTTCCCTCTGATGCAATTATGCTACTCCCTGCTCTCAGGCCTGGTTTAAAATGGCCGTTGCTGCATCGTCACAGAAATTGGACAGTTTGTTTATGCCCGGTATGCCAGCCGCTCCTGTCAATGTACCCGATCGGAGCTTATTTGTAGTCCCGTTCTCCGGTGAAGTCTAGGGGTAATTATAACAAGTACTTTGCCTCGTACCTAGCCGCTGTTTGTGTTTGTCATGGGGGACGGCTGGAGAGCGGTAAGTATCTTTGCAGCGCGCTCACTTTCTGAAGTACCTCTGCTGATGTCGAGACCCACCGCAGACTCACCGCTGCCTCTGTATGCTTTGCTGGTGTCTAGGTGTTGCGGGTTCTGAGTGATGCGGTGTCTTCGAGCTTGCTGCGTCCTTAATAACCGCTGTTTCAGGGTGCTTTCCTGTCCTCCAATTTGCTTGTCCCTTTTTTATATAAGAAGTTGGGGAAAAAGGTTTTCTTTTTTGTTCGTTTGCTCCTCACTTATGCTCCCCTCTTGTGTCAGTATGTTTTAAGTTTGGTAGGGAACCCTAACTTATAAAATAAGCATTTAGCCTGCCATGGGGCCTAGGAGCTCTAGAAGGTAGCTGCCATCGTCCTGCGTGGCTAGACTCCGCCCCCCAGGATTTATATTTATTTTACAGGCAACTTTGTATTTATTTTAACCAGGTACAATAGCTATTAAATAGTTAAGAACTATTTAATAGCTAAAATAGTTAAAATAATTACAAAATTACCTGTAAAATAAATCCTAACCTAAGTTACAATTAAACCTAACACTACACTATCAATAAATTAATTAAATAAAATACCTACAATTACCTACAATTAAACCTAACACTACACTATCAATAAATTAATTAAATACAATATCTACAAATAAATATAATGAAATAAACTAACTAAAGTACAAAAAATAAAAAAGAACTAAGTTACAAAAAATAAAAAAATATTTACAAACATCAGAAAAATATTACAACAATTTTAAACTAATTACACCTACTCTAAGCCCCCTAATAAAATAACAAAGACCCCCAAAATAAAAAAATGCCCTACCCTATTCTAAATTACAAAAGTTCAAAGCTCTTTTACCTTACCAGCCCTGAACAGGGCCCTTTGCGCGGCATGCCCCAAAGAATTCAGCTCTTTTGCCTGTAAAAAAACACATACAATACCCCCCCCAACATTACAACCCACCACCCATATACCCCTAATCTAACCAAACCCCCCTTAAATAAACCTAACACTAAGCCCCTGAAGATCTTCCTACCTTATCTTCACCATACCAGGTTCACCGATCGATCTAGAAGAGCTCCTCCGATGTCTTGATCCAAGCCCAAGCGGGCGGCTGAAGATGTCCATGATCCGGCTGAAGTCTTCATCCAAGCGGTTGCTGAAGAATCTTCCTACCTTATCTTCACCATACCAGGTTCACCGATCGATCTAGAAGAGCTCCTCCGATGTCTTAATCCAAACCCAAGCGGGCGGCTGAAGATGTCCATGATCTGGCTGAAGTCTTCTATCAACGGCATCTTCAATCTTCTTTCTTCCGGATCCATGTTCATCCCGCCGACGCGGAACATCCATCTTCACCGACGACTTCCCGATGAATGACGGTTCCTTTAAGGGACGTCATCCAAGATAGCGTCCCTCGAATTCCGATTGGCTGATAGGATTCTATCAGCCAATCGGAATTAAGGTAGGAAAATTCTGATTGGCTGATGGAATCAGCCAATCAGAATCAAGTTCAATCCGATTGGCTGATTCAATCAGCCAATCAGATTGAGCTCGCATTCTATTGGCTGTTCCGATCAGCCAATAGAATGCGAGCTCAATCTGATTGGCTGATCGGATCAGCCAATCGGATTGAACTTGATTCTGATTGGCTGATTCCATCAGCCAATCAGAATTTTCCTACCTTAATTCCGATTGGCTGATAGAATCCTATCAGCCAATCGGAATTCGAGGGACACCATCTTGGATGACGTCCCTTAAAGGAACCGTCATTCGTCGGGAAGTCGTCGGTGAAGATGGATGTTCCGCGTCGACGGGATGAACATGGATCCGGAAGAAAGAAGATTGAAGATGCCGTTGATAGAAGACTTCAGCCGGATCATGGACCTCTTCAGCTCCCGCTTGGATGAAGACTTCAGCCGGATCATGGACATCTTCAGCCCCCCGCTTGGGCTTGGATCAAGACATCGGAGGAGCTCTTCTGGATCGATCAGTGAACCTGGTATGGTGAAGATAAGGTAGGAAGATCTTCAGGGGCTTAGTGTTAGGTTTATTTAAGGGGGGTTTGGGTTAGATTAGGGGTATGTGGGTGGTGGGTTGTAATGTTGGGGCGTGGTATTGTATGTGGTTTTTTTACAGGCAAAAGAGCTGAATTCTTTGGGGCATGCCCCGCAAAGGGCCCTGTTCAGGGCTGGTAAGGTAAAAGAACTTTGAACTTTTGTAATTTAGAATAGGGTAGGGCATTTTTTTATTTTGGGGGTATTTGTTATTTTATTAGGGGGCTTAGAGTAGGTGGAATTAGTTTAAAATTGTTGTAATATTTTTCTGATGTTTGTAAATATTTTTTTATTTTTTGTAACTTAGTTCTTTTTTATTTTTGGTACTTTAGTTAGTTTATTTCATTGTATTTATTTGTAGATATTGTATTTAATTAATTTATTGATAGTGTAGTGTTAGTTTTAATTGTAGGTAATTGTAGGTATTTTATTTAATTAATTTATTGATAGTGTAGTGTTAGGTTTAATTGTAACTTAGGTTAGGATTTATTTTACAGGTAATTTTGTAATTATTTTAACTATTTTAGCTATTAAATAGTTCTTAACTATTTAATAGCTATTGTACCTGGTTAAAATAAATACAAAGTTACCTGTAAAATAAATATAAATCCTAAAATATTTATAATATAATTATTATTTATATTGTAGCTATATTAGGGTTTATTTTACAGGTAAGTATTTAGCTTTAAATAGGAATAATTTATTTAATAAGAGTTAATTTATTTCGTTAGATTTAAATTATATTTAATTTAGGGGGGTGTTAGGGTTAGACTTAGCTTTAGGGGTTAATCCATTTATTACAGTAGCGGCGAGATTCGGTCGGAAGATTAGGGGTTAATAATTGAAGTTAGGTGTCTGCGATGTTAGGGAGGGCAGATTAGGGGCTAATACTATTTATTATAGGGTTATTGAGGCGGGAGTGAGGCGGATTAGGGGTTAATAACTTTATTATAGTAGCGGTGAGATCCGCTCGGCAGATTAGGGGTTAATAAGTGTAGGCAGGTGGAGGCGACGTTGTGGGGGGCAGATTAGGGGTTAATAAATATAATATAGGGGTCGGCGGTGTTAGGGGCAGCAGATTAGGGGTACATATGGATAACGTAGGTGGCGGTCGGCAGATTAGGGGTTAATTATTGTAGGTAGCTGGCGGCGATGTTGTGGGGGGCAGGTTAGGGGTTAATAAATATAGGGGTCGGCAGTGTTAGGGGCAGCAGATTAGGGGTACATAAGGATAACGTAGGTGGCGGTCGGCAGATTAGGGGTTAAAAAAAATGTAATCGAGTGGCGGCGATGTGGGGGGACCTCGGTTTAGGGGTACATAGGTAGTTTATGGGTGTTAGTGTACTTTAGAGCACAGTAGTTAAGAGCTTTATAAACCGGCGTTAGCCCAGAAAGCTCTTAACTACTGACTTTTTTCTGCGGCTGGAGTTTTGTCGTTAGATTTCTAACGCTCACTTCAGCCATGACTCTAAATACCGGAGTTAGAAAGATCCCATTGAAAAGATAGGATACGCAATTGACGTAAGGGGATCTGCGGTATGGAAAAGTCGCGGCTGGAAAGTGAGCGTTAGACCCTTTCCTGACTGACTCCAAATACCGGCGGTAGCCTAAAACCAGCGTTAGGAGCCTCTAATGCTGGTTTTCACGGCTACCGCCCAACTCTAAATCTAGGCCATAGAAAATTGTGGGTACCATGTCTGGGGGTAATGACGTAAAACAGTCTTTATTAGAAGTTTTAAGATCTTAATTTGGAATATCCATAATAATAATTTACTGATCTGCCCTGGAATTTGTATTGTCTCTTAAAAATGTAATCTCTTCTTGTTCAGATTAATAATAACATGTAACATAGTAGATGATGAGGTTTAAAAAAAAGACCGAAGTCCATCGAGTTCAACCTATGAAAATCTAATATACTTACAAAAAAGCCCCAGTTGAGCTTAAATTAATCCCATTTTGTTAGTCTTTTAATTTTGACAAATAAAGATTAAAATATATACAGTATATATATATATATACTATATATATATATATATATATATATATATACTGTATATACTGCGTGTGTGTGTATATATATATATATATACTGTATATACTGCGTGTGTGTATATATATATATATATATATATATATATATATATATATATATATATACACACAAGGGTGAATCAAAAAGAAATGCCTCCATGTCTGTGATTTTTGATCTGTTAGAGTGACTGTGAATGTTCATGTATGATAGAGGTGTCCTTACCCTACTAATGTATGCTTTTGGTTTCAGGATTGAGTAAATACAACAAAGAGAAGAGCTGTCATTGATTTTCTGACGAAAACCTGCGCACCTAAGGAAATCCATAATCAGCTAAAGAGGTGTTATAGGGACGCTATACTAGACATTAGCAATGTTAGGTGTTGGGTGAAGAAGTTTCAA